>NC_135505.1:148589279-148856779 GCF_052857255.1 Amblyomma americanum
TTGTGGCCGTCTGCTGGGCACGATAGCATGACCGTAACCCGCGTCTTCTTGTTGCCGGTAGACCCGACGCAAACTTGTTTTGAACCCTTCTCGTGCACGGTGAGGGGTGATGGCATGTCCAGGTAAACGGCGTTTGGTCCATGTTGTCTATTTGCCCTAGTTGAAAGTTCTTGGACTTGCGCAGTGAAATGTGGCGCTGAAAAGCCACCAGCAGCTCTTCAAACGATTCGGGCAGTTTTTGGGAAATCGACGTTCGCCGGGGTAACGAAAACCCAGCACGGCACATGTAGCGGTAGATCCAGTGTTTGCTCGCTTTGAAGGCGGTGCTTGGAATACTTTTTTCTGTAGCAAGCTCCCTAGCTTTTACCTGCATGAGCTCCATGCTCACAGCTAGAAGTGCGGCTCGCTGTTCTCTAATGAACTTCGTTAGGGCGAGTTCAATTTCTGGGTATGACCCATTCTTCGGGCCGCGGAAGCTTCTTCGCGTCTCGCTGCACGTGAAAAGTGCTTCCTTCTGTCGTCGCCATCCGCGGATGCTTCCCTCGGTAATGCTGAACTGCCTTGCGGCTGCACTGTTGCCGATGTTCTTTGCAACTAAAATAGCCTTTCTCTTGAATGCAGCCGAATACCGTTTCCTTCGCGAAGCGTGGTTTATGCGTCATCGCGTATGCTGTCAGGAAGACCACGCTGTCACGGGTAACGAAGCCAAGCCATAGCCATACGGCAATAACAAAACCAAAACTTCGAGCAAAACTGAAATTTTTGTTTGGATCTGCAAATATTACGAGGCGGAAATTTGAGGCGCAAATAATAGGAAAAAAGCCTCGTACTACATACGCAGGTTTTTACGGTAGGCACGCATATGCCGGAACTGGTCTTTGCATGCTCATGCTCCAGGACACAAGTAGGCATGTGTATGCTGGAACCAGTCTGCGCATGCTCGCGATACAAGACACAAGTAGGCGCGCATATGCCGGAACCAATCTCTACCATGCTTGCGGTCCAGGGCGCAAGTTGGCGCGCATATGCCGGAACCGGTCTGCAAATGCTCGCAGTCCAGGACGCAAGTAAGCGCTCGTATGCCAGAGCCGGTCTCCGCATGCTCACGGTCCATGACACAATTAGGCACGAGCATGGCACCCAGATTTGTATCTACCAGATATTTGGCGCCCGCGCTAGACGAGTCATATCTGGCGCATTGGCGTACACAAATAATCTGAGAAAGTTTGGCTTTCATGGCTTCCAGAATATCTTCGAGCTGACTGCCTTTCCTTACTTGCATTATACATGATGAAAACTTTTTTTTTGTTTTTTTCATTTTTTCTATCCCAAAATTACAGCTTGTACAGTCGCCGACCAATTTTTTGGACTCAAATGGACCCAAAAAATTGTCCGGATAATCGAACAGTCTGAAAAATCCATGAAGTATGCAAAAATCACTTTATTGGGATGAAATCGGCTTAAAAAAAGGTCACTGATATTACCTTGCGGAAAATTTCTCTTGCTGGCGACAATTTGTGCCTGTATTTGCGCCAAAGTTGTGCTTTCACTGTCTACGCTAGACAGCAAGTTCACGGTGTTTAGTTGAATACTTCCCACGCTTCTTTGACGGACCCGGCGGCACCGGCGGGGCCATGTTGTCCACAACCCGAGTGTGCACCACACCACTCGTCAAACACACGCAAAGACAAGGCACTTTTCGTTCAAAGCGATGGAACCGCCGGATGCAGTCGCAAAACAGCGAACGGATGTAACTTTGTGAAGACGGAGCGCCACTCGGTTGACGCGGTCGGAGAAACTCAAGTGACGAAACGGCGAATGGCGAACATATGAGACCCGCTGCGGTGGGCTCAGTGGTTAGGGCGCTTGGCTGCTGATCCCCGGAGTACCCGGGTTCGAACCCGACCACGGCGGCCGCGTTAGATGGAGGCGAAACGCAAAGGCGCCCGTGCGCTGTGTGATGCGAGTGCATGTTAAAGATCCCCAGGTGATCGAAATTATCCCTGAGCCCTCCACTACGGCCCTCTTTCTTCTCTCATTCCCTCCTTTATCCCTTCCCTTAATGCAAGGTTCACGTGTCCGCCCAGGTATGAGACAGATACTGCACCATTTCCTTTCCCAACAACCAATTTTCAATTTTCAACGTATGAGACAAGGGATAACTGCCCGCGACACATTGGCAACAAAAGCAAGTTGATGGCGATGGCAATCTGGCTGCCACCTCGAAGTGTGAGATCGTAGGGACCTCTACTGGCAAAAATGAAGTACCGAAAATATGTCGAGCCAATCCAACTGCAGAGTAAATCTACCTCAATCCAAGATGGCGGCTTCTGCGCAGGCCATAGAGTTTCTTACTATTAAATAAATAGAGCTGGCGGCACTGCACCTCAGCCACCATGGGTGCTTAAAGCATCATGGGGCGATGAGCTACTTGGTGCAGGACAGTCGTTCTTTTCAGGAACATAGAGTGGCGTTCCTGAAATGTCTTGTTCCATCCACGAATTTGGCGTAAACATAGTGCGCAAAAGCCATAGTAGCGAAAACGCAACAGCATACGACGCCAATAGAAGGTTTTTGGTTTCCGAAGTGTCATTAAAAAAAAACCTCGAAGTGGTCAAACAACATTTTTTTGTAAACATATTTATTTTTAAAAATGTGTTAAGCACGAAATATTGTTTTTTGTGGTGGGCAATACTTGGCCAATAAGAGAGCAAGCCATCGCTTAATTTTGGGCAAACTTTACATTAACATGCTTTTCTGCTCGTTGCAATTTATAGACAGGATATTGAATGCTAAGACATTCTTGATTATTGAAAGTTTGTTTTTTCATTATTTTTTGGCCAAAAGTTGTGGTTCTGCAGTCGGTAGCTCTTCGCCCCATGATGCTTAGAGCGCCCATGGTGGCTGAGGTGGTCTCGAGGAAGCTCCATGCAAACTCCCATAGGCGGGGCGCCAACTTTCCCTTTAGTTAATAGTAAGAAACTCTATGGCGTCGGCGAAAACCCAATAAGATGGCCGATTTTTTCCCGCAGATGACTGAAATTAGTCTGAAAAATCGCACTTTCGGACTTTTAAAGTCTGAAATATCTGTCGCGAATATGTATGGGCTTCTATGGGGTGACTGACGGTGCCTCATCGAAGTCCGAAATATCCTATAAGTCCAAATTATTGGAGTCTGAATTACCCGTCGGCTACTGTATTAGGAGGTATAAGTGGATTCGTGTTATATGCGGTTTTTTACGGTAATCTGGTCATTTTCCTTGTGCAGTTCTACATATAATGCTTGCTCATTTTCACTGCCTATGCCGAATTTTTTTTCCCACTTTTTCTGTGGGTATTGAAGTGTCCTTGCACTTCAGTTGCTTTACTTGGCATGTTCCTCTTGCATTTCTCTTTTTTTTTTCTTTGCGTTTTCTCAGCATCTCTTTTCCTGTTTTTTAAATAGAAGAGCATTGTATGGCAGCTGGCAGCACCAGAATCATGCGAGAAACCAAGCGGCAACGATGTGCACGCATAAGATGCAGAGACCGCTCTGTTTGTCACACGGAGGCACCATCAGAGCAGGAGCATGGCATGTTGTCAAAACGTTCCCTTGTTGCGATTGTAAATGTCCCTCTCATGGCAATTCGGGCTTTTATCATGATGAAAATTTTACGTGGTTCGGTCAAATTTCAAGTAACGCAGCACTAGCTAATAGATAGTCGGCATAGCGAGTTCGTTATATCAAGCTCAAATGCCTCAACACACCCATTACAAAGAGTTCACAAATGCACGTGTTTCCATGGAGGTGGCATTAGCGAATTAAGGAGCTTTGTATTGTCGAAGAGTTTGTTACGGGGGGGTTTGCTACATCCAGGTTTACTGTATGTGCACAAGCCTAGGCTTTGCCACAACCTTGTTTAGAAGCAAGACACCTTGTGACATGATGCACTTTGGCTCGGATGCCTCTGCTGCACCATTAAGTGTCATCATCATCATCATCATCATATTGGACTGTCTGCCGTGTGTCATGTGCAGAAGGAGCCTGAGGTGAAGCCCGAGCCACCGGATGAGCCTGACGATGAAGAGGAGCTTCCGGCAGCTGAGGAGCTTCCTTCCTCTGCTTCTGCCCCCCCTTCTGCCATGGATGACGATGGTGGAGGTGGCTCGAGTGAAGAGAGCCGGGTACCGCCATCGGGACCCGAGGTGAAACCCATGCGTGCCAAGCCCCTGAAGGCACCTGAGGATGCGGCTGCTGCAACGCCTGTCGGGTCCCTCAAATTTTTCTTGGGTAAGGGAACCCCCCGCACTCTGAATCCCACTGTTTGCAGTGCTGCTTAAACATAAGGTTAGGCGTGTTAGTCTTAAGCTTATTGTGTGCAGAAACAGTGCTAAAGAGAGCAACGGTATTTTTTTTTTCTTGGTTCTTCATGAGAAGCAGAGGTTTGCCATCTTGTCTGGTGTTGCATTTTATTGAAGGGGCATGTGCTGCTCTGTGGTATCCTTTGCGGATGTGACAAAGCAATGGCAAGGTAGCTGGGAATACTTGAAAATAGCAGTGAAAACAATACGGAAAGAAATGTCACATAAAAAAAAAATTGCTTGAAGCCACAACATTATATTGACATGTACAGTTGGGGCTCTCTTATTTGTATTTGTGGGCGAAAAGCTTTCCTCAAATACAGACTATGCTTGAAAATGGAGGACGAGGAGAAGAACTTTAACGGAACACGTAGTAATGGCAAGAGTATAGGTACAGACTAGTGTGTATTGCACGTATAGTACAACCTTGATAATTTGAACTCGGGTAATTTGAAATCCTGGATAATTTGAAGAATTTGTGTAGTCCTGCAATTCGTAATGTAAATTTTATCAGCTAATTCGAAACGGCAGCATGCATCAGCACGGTTAATTACAACAGCTGAGGTGCTATGCAAGGATGTCCAATCCCGATTTCGCCGCAGACCGATCAAGCGACGGCCCCTCAGAGCTCCGAGGCGGCGCTGCAGAGTGGTGCCGATTAGTAATGCCGATGCTTGATATGCGAAGCACCCCAGCCCCCGAACTCTTATCACAAAAGCCAATCTGGTATTTCTTGCGGACCGCCGAAGCGCGCACCTGCCAAGGAAAAGATGTGCTTCACTGCAACGCAGGTGTAGATACCGGTTTCAAAGTAACGTACTCTCAGTGCTTCATCAAGGCACAGCTGGACAGGAGGCAATGGTGCGTGTGCTCTTCTCTGCTCTCCAGCCTGGCCATGGTCAAGGCAGCACCTAATGAAGGCACTGACATTGAAGCACCTTCAACCCCTAACAACATCAGTGCATGTCTCACGACATGACCATTCTTGCTGCATGCCCGTGACGGGTTGACTGTGTGCAGTGCCGGCCTGCACCGTTTCTTTGAGTAGCATTAGAGTAGAATTAGAGGGTTAGGTCAACCTTTCTTAAAAAAAAAAAAATGACCATCCTAAAGTTCGGGGTCAACCTATATGCATAGCCGGCGTATTATGGCCGATTCACACGACGGACTGTTCGCACGCGGCCAGCTCATCACGTGTTCATGTGCCACTAAAAACTGGCCTGCGATCTGATGATGTCAAGCGGACGCGACGGACCGAAAGAGCAGACGACGTGCGCTGGGTGTACCACTGTTGCCAGCTTATTTTAAAGCGTTTGGCAACGCTGGTCAAACCGGTTCCTCCTCCCGACCCACGACTGCTATTGAATGGTGCAGGTAGGACCCTTTGTCCAATTCCTCAATGGCGTGGGCCGTCTTGCTAGCCGAGTCGATCACTTTGTCATTGTAGCGAACACAGCGCAGCTTGTCAAACAGCACGCCAGCTCGACGCCACTCAGCGAAATGCGGCAGCCGAAATACTGGCAAGAGCAGTGGTTTCCAGAGCTGGCGCGCGCATCTTCGCGGGCTGCCGCTAATTCCCGCGAGAGGAGAGGCACTTGAACTTCCTTGGTTGTCCAGTCCACGGGCCGACAGCACGCCTCTAGATTTGGTGACGCACAAACACGTGATGCGCGGTCCGTGGGCGAACGGACCGTCGTGTGAATCGGCCATTATGTGCTGTCTAGGTAATACGAGCTCAAGGTAGCACGAGGTAGTACGAGCCCATTGTCAGTGCCCATTCCCATCATAAAGTCGTAAATTCAACTTTATGAATTTGTGAAATTTGCGATTAGATTCAAATCATAAATTCAGAGAGTCGTAAATTTGAATGAAAATTGGTTGCACTGGAGAAAATTTGAACTGTGCACCACTTATCTGGCTCGTTCACACTGGCGGTCGCTTCTTCGGACAAACGGTAGGCAGCGCGAGGGCCAACTTGTGATTCCGATAATCTCCAGAGCGTGCATCGCGCCAGAATTGAAACTACAGGACTGTTTGCAGTTCAGTTTGCTGCTAGTCAGTCGGGCCAGGGCGGCATGGGAGTGTGGAGGCACGGTGGAGTGCCGCTTTTTGACTTCTGATCCCCACTGGTGTCGGATTGCTGTCCTTGTGATTGTGTCGTTAAGCATTACGCGTTTGTTGCTTTGAGTTCACACGCACTGCAATGCCATCTCGCGGGAAACTGCAAAACAAAATGTGGCGGTGGAACGAAGCACACTAGGTGGTGTGGGTGTATGCGTCGACTTATTATTTGGAGTCAACTTTCTTTTTGTTCAGCAAGGGCTACGAGCTGGACAGTCTACTTTTTCGCAGCAGTTGTACAGTAATCCCCAAGTTCGTCCAGTGAAGGTAGCACGTTCCTGCACTGCAATTTTTTTTGCTTTGGCCGGTTAATTCGAATAATTTTCGCAGTCCCAGTGATTTCAAAATTTACAAAGTTTTACTGTATTTCCGTTTCCTCAAAAGTCAACACCCAAGTCTTGTTGCTTGTATACTGTGTTACTATGTTACTTGGTAGTTAGTTGAAAGAAAGTTCCTGTGAAAGCTGTATAGCTTTTTTTTTTTGTGACCTGCTAATGTGTAGTTGCTGATGTGCAGTTACTTGCTTGTTTTAGTTTTTCCTCCACTTTGGGGGATTGCCCTAAACACTTCGAGCTGGATGTTGGTGATATGAATCTCACAGGTTCTGAAAAATATATTCGTATCACCCGAAATTTGTGTTGTCAAAAAACTGAACGAAATCTGCATGCTGACGAGACTTATTTGCAGCTGCATACCACTGCTTTGCACTCGTGCGTGCTGTGCAACCGGCAAGGGTAGCACTCAGTCCTCACAAGTGTGGTTGCATTCATGGTAGCAGTGGCTGGTAGCATTCAGAACGCCCGAATTTGCTCACATTGTACAAGTGTACTTCAGCCAGGGAATTTTATGAATTTTTATACCGAAATTCGTGTCATCCATGATCGTATCATTGAGGTCCGGTTGTATTAGATTAGTTGCCAGTGAAAATGCAGTTGTAGATCCTTCATGTGTCTTGGCTTCTAGATGAAAGAAATGTTGAAAATTGAAAATAGGTTTTTGGGGAAAGGAACTGGCACAGTATCTGTCTTACATATCGGGGACGAGGGGCTGAGAGAAGAAAGGAAGGAAGAGGTGCCATTGTGGAGGGCTCGAGCATAATTTCGACCACCTGGGGATCTTTAACGTGCATTGATATCACACAGCACACGGGGGCCTTAGCGTTCGCACTCGGGTTCGGGTTCGAACTCGGGAATTCCGGATCAGCAGCCGAGCGCCCTAACCACTGAGCCACAGCAGCGGGTATGTTTTAAATAGATTTGAAAACTTTGGGCCCTTTGCCTAACAGATGGACACATTTTCAACCCTGTGTTTGGTTCCTGGTAGCCTCAGCCACTTGAGTGGCACGCACTGTCATGCAGGGGGCCGGCTAGTGCTGAAGCTGAGTGCCCAGGAGGGGGGTGCCTGGGTTGAGGCTCAGGACACACCTCGACTGGGGCGTCCCCACCGCCAGCCCCCCTCAGAGGACGCCAGCGATGACGATGAGGGTGGGCCAGGCTCCTCCTCTGCGGCAGGGGGTGGCGCCACGCCACCGCTCAGGTCTGTTGTGGGCACCGTTGCCTTCTACTCGGGCATGTTTTTTAAAGCACAGTTGAGTCGCAATATAACGAAGTACTACTACTCGAAAAAAACTGTTATATCACGATATTCGTTGCATTCAAGTTTTTGTCTTGCAGTGCCGCAGATATCATGCATTCCTGAAACCTTCCCATTCCGCTTTATTTGGCCCACGTGCATTCATGAAGATATGACAAGCAATTTTAGAAGAAACACCAAGCAAAACGAGTGGCGAGGGTAGTTCAGCAAAACTTCGCTACTTTGGAATCGCAACATCGCATATCTCAAAATATCAGTTCAGTCGAAATTTTCTGTGCAGCCGAGCCACTCCTCACGGCGCTGTGCATTTATATTACCCTTTACCTCGAAGTATTTTCTCAATGAGTTGCAGATTTATCATAATCTTGACTGATGGCTGGAGATAAATGCCGCCACTGAAAAAGTATTGAAAGAGTATCACGAGCTTCGTGCTTTGCTTCAGCGACTGCCAATAAGCGAGCTCCTTCACCGAATATGAAACCGAGCAGCACTGTAGAAGGCCATTAATCGTGTCAAGCAGCCCCGCAATCCAACACATGCTCTTGCAGGCTGATGGGAACGGATGAGACATGCAAGCAGGAAGTCCCCTCAAAATAGTGCATCTGGTTTGTCTTGCTTTGTGCACCGTGTAATCGACGATGTGCATGCACACTCTGGAAACAATTTACCAACCACCGGCTGTGTCCACACTTCATAGGACCGGGCATCACGGTGTGGTTTGATTTAAGGGTTTTAACACCTCAAAGCAATAGCGGCTATTATTGACACCGTAGTGGAGGGCTGTGAAGATTTCAAACACCTGAGGCTCTTATACATGCACCGACATCGCACAGTACTATCGCGTTCAGTATGAGGTACACCACGCGAGTGCGCAGTGTAGGTCTGAGCGAGATAGCACATGGGTGCCTTGCATTTCGTCTGCATTGAAACGCAGCTGTCGCATCCTTGCGATCACCAGTTCGAGCACCCAAACCACTGAGCCACTACAGCGGGGTGAGATGGGTGCGAGTTATACAGTTAAACCTCGACGCAACGAGCTTCAGTGTAATGAAATCCTCGATGTAATGAAGTATTTCAGTTTTTATAACTTCGCGCCCTTAGAATACTATGTATTTCTAGCTTCAGTATAACGAAGTAGATTTTGCCGCACTTTCAATGTTAAGAAATTTCAGTGCTGGCTGGAATTGACCCTGAGGAAAAATAGTATTGCGGGCGCAAGTGGTTGAGTGTAGCGTGGGCCAAAGTGCGCATTGGAACGCATATGTAATGCGCACACTGCCTGACTTTCACTTACAGAGCGTATAGGCAGACGCAAATATGAGGATGATAATACAGTGGACTCCTCTAAAACGAACTTGAAGGGGATTCAAGAAGTGTTCCATTTATCAGAAGTTTCATTTAAGCAAAGCACACATATGTAGAAATATTTATTTACACTGCACCAGCCCTTACTGATCTGGACGTGAAGGAAAAAAGGAATCAATTGTGGTCTGTTTTACATTCTTCATTTGCTTTTTAACAAAGTAACTGTGCATATTTGAAAGGCTTTGCAAACATTCTGCACTCCCTTCACGTTCAAAGTACTGTTGCAAAAGTGCAACTCATTCCTAGCTGCGCTGTCTGGCACCGCACTGGGCACTGGGTCCTCGCACTCATCACTGGAGGAAGAGTGGTCCTCGGCTTGCACTTCTGCAATAATTTCTTCAAGGCTTTCCTCGCGACAGGTGCGTACATTTGCATCTATGTCCTCATAGTCTTGTCGTGAGAAAGGGGCAGAGGGCACTATTTGATTAAATATAGTGTCTGCTTCTTCATCAGCAGTACCTGCCTCTTCATGGACTATTGGATAGTGTGCTTCGAAGCCTGCATGGTGGAAGCACCTCTGCACTGTTGTTGCCTGAACTTGTTCCCAGGCACGGGCCAATATGTGGATAGCAGACAGCAAGTCAGTGACATAATCCTTTCCACAGTCAGCACAAAGCAGCATGCGGTGAAGCAGTTGGCGGCGGTAGTGGACCTTGACGTTCTGGATGACTCCTTGGTCCATTGGTTGGATGACAGCAGTTGCATTGGCAGGGAGGAATTCAAGGCTGAAGGACTTCAGCCCTTCCAATTGGCCATGGGCAGGGCAATTATCTACGATGAAGACAACTTTCCTGCCCTGCCTCGTAAACCTTGCGTCCTCCTCCCGCAGCCAATTTTCGAAAAATGCTGTTGTCATGCACGCTGTTGTCATTCGCAGTGTAGGCCACAGGTAGATTTCGAATGCCCTTGAAGCAACGTGGGTGTCTCGATTTTCCTACCACCAGCAGCTTTCTTTTTTCATCACCTGCCATATTAGCGCCCACCAGCACGGTAATGCGCGCTTTGCTGCACTTCCCACCTGTACAGGCTTCGCCTCTGTAGGCGAGAGTCTTCGATGGAAGCGCCTTGTAGAAGAGGCCCATCTCGTCGACGTTGAATACGTCTCGTGGCTCATAGCTGTTTAAAATCTCCTGCAGCCGTCCGCGTTGCCAGTCAGCGCAGACTTCTCTATTCACTGCATTACTCTCACCTGAGATGGTTTTGAAGACTAGGCCAAGGCGCTTTTTAAATCTGCTAAGCCATCCGTCGCTGACGCAGAAATTCTCAACCCCCATTTGCAGGGCTATCTCCCGCGCCTTTTGCTCCAAAATGGGTCCACTTATGGGAAAACTGGCACTCCGCGCACGCTTAAACCACAGAAAAAGAACCTTTTCAAGCTCTTCATACGGTGTCGTCCTCATACGCATCCGGTTGGAAGCGAAGGTACCAGACTTGACAGCTCCTTGAATGACGTCTTTGTTTTTCATGATCCGCGAAAGCGTCGACTTCGGGATGTGAACTTCTTCGCGACTTCTGTTTTTGAAAGGAAACTTCGCTCAAGCTCCTGCAGAATTTGTAACTTCTTTTCAAGCGAGAGTGCTTTGTGCGGCCGCTTCTTAACGCTTTTCATCACGTCGACACACCGACAACACCGATCGCACGTAGGCCTAACGCAGAACGACAACAAAAACAAAATTATCAAGCGACTTACTGGATTGGCTTGTCCCGGCTATAGCGTTGGCTGCGAACAATTTGTTCATGGTTGCGAGTCTGCCGCTGACATATGCGAGCACAAATACGCTCGGGAGGGTTCCAGATTTTTAACTTGTGTGCCGTTTAGCCGAGGGTAACACTTTAGTGGTGTTCCAATTATTCGAAGAATTTTACTGCGGCAGATATACGAAATCAACCAAGTAACCCTGTTTAATTTTGTTTATCCGTAAGTTTCATTTAACCGAGTTTCGTCTATTGGGCGTCCACTGTAGTAGTACGGGTGAGGCTGGTATGAGTGCCTGCACAGCCTTGGCAGGCATCCAGGCCAGCCCATGGCTCTCGCTATCTCGCCTGTAATCAGCGCTGAATGCGACGCGCTGCCTGTCATGTTTACAGATGCCCAAAGCTTGGTGGAGGACTGCAGTGGTCAGCACTGTTGGCACACCCATCAGCTGCGAGGCCCTTCGCGTGCTTCATCCCTGACAACCTCGCTTCTCACTTGGACGATGCTTGTACATGCAAAATGGCCCAGGAGGAGTGGGGTGGACCTGATTTCATTCCGTTGGTTGGAGGACAACCATCTCGTTCTGGCCGACATGGAGAAAGAAAGGAGGGAAGTGGGAGGGGGCCAGACTGCGTGCCCCACCGCGAGGCTGCTGCCAATGGTCATGAGATCGCAGCTGTGGCAGCAGCGGAACGTGGCGTTTTGTCGGCGGTGTTAGCGGTGTGCTCAGGGCACTTGCAGCTCAATACGGGCGCGTGGTCCCCGTCACAAACGAGCTGTATGGTGCAGTAGAGGCTGCTCGCGAGTTCACTGCATAAGCATGATGTGCCTAACGCCATTGTTGCTGGCAAAGAATATCATCGCCTTATAAGGCGAGCATCTGGTGTGGATACGAGAAATGGTAAGCGGATGCTGCAATGACGAGTGTGGCAGTAGCCGGATGCAGTGAGCAGTCGTGGTGGGGCGGTCAGGCGTAGGGGTGTGGGGATGTAAAGGGACGCTATGCATAGATGATGCACATACAGCTTTTGCTGTAACATGAAATGAATATAAGGGCCAAGAAATTGAGAGGAGAAGCCCGTAAAAGTGTCCTGCATTAAAAGGAGCTGTGCGACTGAGGCTCAGTGACAATTTTGCCGCCTGTGTCATGCCTGTGTGGAAGTCTCTGCTGAGTCGAGACATTGCCTGTGCACACCTCCGCATCTGCAGGGGTAGTTCCCGGTGCACGTCCTGGCCGGAGACGGCCCCACTCACCCCGTTTGGCAACCTGGCAGCAACGCGCATGGCGACACCTGAAGACAGTGCCTCCGGCTGCAACAACACGAACAACAGCACGGAAGACGAGGACGGAGGGGACGACGACAGCAACCAGCAGCGGCCGCCCTCAGCCTCCAGGGCAGCGCCTTCGCCCAAGTGCCCGCCGCCACAACAGGCGCCCCCTCTAGGTGAGCAGGCACGAGACGGCACGCTTGCAACCCTTTCCACAGATTGAGGAGCTGATTAGTGCCTTTCCCTTCTTGCCGTGTCTTGGTTTATATATCTACACTTGCACTACGTGCAAAGGGAATTGCACTTGGGGGCTAATGCCTTGTAATCCCACAAATTTACTGTCACTTTCAGAGTGGCATTCGCCATTCTTGTAGTGTCGCACGATGAACAGACACTCACCGCAAAATTCACTCGACTGGAAGGGAGTTTGGTAAACTTGCTTGGAGCCTCAGTGAACAGGCTGCAAAACTTGAATGTCAGCTTCCCTGCTGAATAAAAATTCGTGTACAGTGCATTTGTAGCTTTACTTCAGGAAATCTGGTATTAGTGGGTGTTGTCTAGCAAGCCCAGGAGTTCTCATTCATTTTTAGTCAGTTGGGTAACCCCAGCAGGTTTTCATATTTGCTGAGGAATGTCGCATTGCTTGATTTTCATCCCTTCCAGCCCAATACGCATTCACAAAACAGCATGCTGACACTTGGCACGTCAAGAGGTGCCCAAATAAATTAATAATATTTAATAATAGAGTGAGCTTTGCTTAGTGGCATGAATTTTTTATTTCATTTGACCTGGATCGCATCATGGGAAAGCGGATTATAGAATTTGGTAGAGGAAAGGAGTGCATGCGCTGAGACCCAGGTCTGGCAGGTTTCGCACCAATGGCAGTTCGGTCTTCCGCATTGAAGTGCATGCAGAACTAACGTAACTTGTTGCTGCTTAGAGGTGGCTATGAAAGATGGTGCAGCTGGTGACCTCAACGCATTTGTTGCTGTCCAGCCAAGTTAAAATGAGCTGCTCTACTTAAAACGCAATGAACATAAGTGGACAGCATTTGCAGGCTGTACTTTATGACTGCACCAATGCAGTATACTTGTACGTGGGAGTGGTAGCCCTGTCTCTATGTTGCCTCATTACTGAGCTGTCCTTGTAGCCATCTTCCGAGTTGTATTGCTGCAGATCTACACTATCTCCTGAGTGTAATGCCAGGCCCACAGCGCTTTGCATGTACTGTGAGCCCTATGGCACACGAAGTTCACTGCTAAGCTACAAACAAGTTGCATGCTTTTCCAGTAGCTTTAGTTTTACTAAATGGGGTTCTACTTGCAGAGTGGTTTGTATATCGAAGGCGTAAAATAAGTGTGGTTGGCATGCAAAATGTGTGGGGTATCTTACAGCTGCACATTGCACATTTATAGTGGTAGTGTAGGGAAGTAGGTTGAATGAAATAATTTCAGAATCACCCCATCCCAGTCAGTCAGGGTCACTTGTGAATGACCCCTTTGTGCTTTTTTTTAATGGTTTCATTCAGTTTTGTAAAAATTTGTTTGTTTGCATGCTGTCGACAGTCATTTTTTTTTTTTTACTAAATGCCCATCTTTCACTCATGCTCAGACCTCTAACTCGAAGACGGGAAATTAGAAAAGTACAATCACAAGACAAGTGTTCTATCGCTTCCACGCTCGACTGGCTGCAGTGCGCTCAGAATCATGTGACAGCTCACCTGGCTTTCATTGACCAACTGCTGCTCTGGCAGCAAGCGCTGCATTTTTAAAATTTTGTTCTATTGTGAAAGCACTCATACGCTTGCCAACATCGGCCAAGAGTCTTGTCACTGTATGCACGTATGTATGTACATACTTATTTTCAGTCTTGTGCCATTGCCTAGCAACCCGAACTTACCTTAGTTACTCGGGTAAGCTTGGGTAAGTTCGGAGGAGTGTGGCTGTCATCGAAACAGCAACTGGATTTGCGTTGTTTATTGTTGATTGGAAATTCGCTCTAAAATTTGCCTCCTCTCCTCGTCATTTTACTCCCCCGACAAGGTACTGCAGTGGTCTGCTAGCGCTGTCTTCAAGTCTGTCCGCAGAGAGACACTGGCAGCGTGCCAACTGCTTCGTTTCCTACAGGCCACAGAAAGATTTCGGTCAGGGGCGGAGGGGCCGCGATGTGGTGCTGGAATTTGTCACACCTGGAGCCTGTTCGTGATCACTGGCAAACGTCACAAACCCTGTCATGTCGGTCTCTGGTGGCTCTGACTTCCTGATGTGTGCTGTCCAGCTCTTGTGCACTTATGATGGTCTGATGCTGCTTCGACTGTGCACACCTTGTTGAATAACCTCTAGCGGTTGCTACATGGGAAGATGTGGAGTCGACATTTGCTACAGTGGAGCTGTATGAACGTAGGAAAATGTTGTCGCAGGCGGTACCTCGCCAAAACAGGCAGATACACACTGCCAAATGTTTCGAATGAAGATATTTTTTAGAAATGAAGGCCCACTAAAACAGGTATGTCTCCACAGCCCACAAATGCAGGGCAGTGTCATAGAGGCATTTGTGCATGCGTGCCCAAGTGGCCGCTATCTGTCAAGTCTGCATACACCTTACAACAAACTCCCAGGCGCATCATTGTCATCCCCTGCAAAAGAAGCGGAGGGCTGATAACTTAAAACCTTTTGCATTTGACGAAATATACTCAACATCGTTTTAGTCTGAATTCTTGAATGAGACGTTTTTTTTTTTTCATTGTATGTTCACTTCATTGTGCACGTAGACATTTTGGCTGAGGGCAAACTCCACTAGGCGCTTCAAAATGAGTGAGGCAGTGGCTAAAAAAAAAGTACAAATTGTAATCAGTATTATCCAAAGCCTTTCTTTTTTTTTCTGTTTTGGCAGATTGACTTTTCTGTTTAAATGGGCTTGCCACTGATGCTGTCGAATCGCCCAGAAAAACGCTGTGTGCAGGCGACAAGCGAGATGCTCCTCAAAGACACTTTTTCTTAATATTGAACCTATGATTATGAAACTTAGATCATTGATAAGGTTTTTAATGCAGATTCCAATTATGGGCTTATTTTTTATGTAGCTTGCATAGTTTTTGTGTAAAAGGGTCCACAAAAGCACAATACAGTAAAAGCTCGTTAATTCGAACTTCACGGGACCGGGAAAAAAGTTCGAATTATCCGATGTTCGAATTATCGAATGGCCTCGAAAAAAACTGACAAGAACCGTTTGCATTGCAGTATATGTACAGTGGTAGTCAAAAAATCCCAGGCCGCTCCGAACGGCCGCGGAGCGGCTCCTCTCCGCTATCGGGGCGCTGTTATCGCACGCTTGTCTCGCCGCGCTTGTGTTTCCAGGGTATGCGCAGAGAGGGGGTGATGCCCCCCCTCTCTCGCTCTCCTCAATAACGAAGCAATGAAAGAAATAGTGCGGCATACGCCTGCAGCGTTCGCTCTTCGCTCTCCGTATTCGGCTGTGGTGCAGCGCGTCGCGGTGCAGACGACCATCCGCATAAAGTGACGCACTATGCTGGCGGCAGTATTAAGTATGACTTCGTGTGCTTCTTCCTACGTTACGATTTCCTGGCGTACGATATAGTGCATTTACCTTCACCTATGTTCTGTTGCGGCTCTCTGAGCAGTCAACTTTGAATTTTCACGTTCAGTATTTCCAGTATTTTTGTTCAACTTTCTGGAAGCTTAGTACACTCGAACAGGGTTTGAAGATGCATTCTCTGCCTGTATTTCTGAAGAGTTTTTACTGCTTCGTTATTGACAGGTTGTCATCTCGAGTCTTGTGTTAATGAATAGATTTAGCGTCTTCGCGCAGGCAAAGCAGATGAAGTCATACTAAATACGGCCGCCAGCATAGTGCGTCACTTTATGCGAATGGTCGTCTGCACCGCGACGCGCTGCACCACAGCCGAATACGGAGAGCGAAGAGCGAACACTGCAGGCGTACGCAGCACTATTTTTTTCACTGATTCGTTATTGTGGAGAGCGAGAGAGGGGGGGCATCACCCCTCTCTGCGCATACCCTGGAAACACAAGCGCGGCGAGACAAGCGTGCGATAACAGCGCCCCGATAGCAGAGAGGAGCCGCTCCGTGGCAGTTCAGAGCGGCCTGGGATTTTTTGACTACCCCTGTACCATACTTACTGGCGTACAAGCCCACTGGCATAATGAACCCACCTACCCCCGATTTTTGCCTAAGAATTTGGAAAAAAAAAACGCCAGTCGGTTACGCTTCCCTCCGCTTCCCACCGTCACGTCACGGTCCACAACACAATTCTTGGCAGTGCGCCCAGATGCTGTGCAGCAATAACATCACCGTGTGTTTACCTTTTGACCTTAGCTCTAGCGGCAAGCGGGGGGGGGGAGCGAACTTGGCAGAGTGCCAGTGCTTGTCCGGTTGTGCAAGCATCGTTTTCAGTACTTTCGCCTTATCGTGCCATGGGGGATGGAAGCCGTCTACTGCACAAAATCATTGGAACGCGCGATAGCAGCGAATGAGGCTAAAAGCCGGTGTCATGATCGCGGCTGACCGCGTGCTTCTGTTGGCCACTGATGGATGGAAGGATGGACGACACTGGCAAAGAAAAAAAAAAGTTTTTCGCACGTAATTTGTAGCGCCCGTCCAAAGTCATAGCCTTTTATGGGCGTTGGCCAGGACCGCGCCGACAGTACTTATCCCTATTTCCGAATTAACAGGGCTCGAATTAACGAGTATTTAGTTGCGAGTTTCGGAGGCTGCGCGGAAAAGAGGGTAGGCAGACGCCACCACGTTCGCCAAACCCTAACCTCCGGCACAGCCGAGCCGCCGCGCCGGTGATGGCGCCATTTAGGCCCTCACGATCATTGCAAAGGGAGCCTGTCAGACTAAATCTCTATGCCATATTACGGCGATGTGCTCGGGCTTCGGCTGTTTGGCGGACCGACATCATCTTCATTCTTCTCTGGTCACGGGAGGTTCCCAGCACAACAAGCTCTTCTGGTGGCAGCACACAAAGCTCCTCGAGAACTTTTTGAGAGTTACTGTGTCCCATATTATACCATCGCGTACGCAGCCACGGCCACCTTGATGTCCACGGCAAAGCTGTCGCAGGAGTTCCCGCTCTGAAAGCTCTTGCTTCCGCTGATGTCATCCGCGAGTCCACCAGGCACAGCATGGCTCGAGGTGTATGTAGAAGGAAGTAGCGATGCAGGGCACTCGCTATTTCCGCAGTGGAGTTCAAGAAACGCCGAAGGGCCCTTACGTTTTTCGTCCGGTTCGCGTACCACAAGGTTACAAGTACAGCACGTTGGGCAAGCAGCCCCGCTTACCAGTAATGTAAGCGCGCTGATGTTGCATATCGCGGCACTTGTGGAATGACGACTGCTCACAGCTGTGTCACTCTTAAACATTCCAATCCTCACCTCCGAGGCGCTCACGAAGTTCACCCATGGCGTCAATTTCGCCCAAGTGGCCGTTGCCCTGGTTAGGGCTAGCTGGCGTCGGGCGGCTGCCTTCCGCTGTTGTTCTCTATCGAGGCTTGCGACGGCATCCTCAGTATGCTTTCTTCGTATGATATTTTCGAGCTCGGAAATCGCGCTTCTTCGTGTCATTGTCCATTTCGAACTGATTCAAAAAACAAACGCCAGAGAGATCGATGTAGACGTTGTACAATACGAAAGCAGGCGGGCAAAAGGTGGGCTTCGCCACAGTTGCGCATCAGTCTCGGCCAATGGTAGCTACGCTAAAGCACCACGTGATTTAAAGGTCCAGTAGAAATGCTCGAAATAGGCGCCGAAAACGTGTTTTTTATTATTTACAGCCAAAATACGAAACGGCAGGAGGTGCTGTCTGTGAGAAGAACGCTTACTCTACCTCTCCAAGCAAACGGCAATGGTGGGCTGTGCCACGTTCTCGAGAGGCAGACGCTCGAAAGTTGACGATGTGCACGAAAAGTTGCAGTTTCCCGAGCCACCGTGGCTCAATAAAATAGATCTTTCGCATTCGAATTTCGGCTTGATTTTTTCAGGAATTTTAGCTGAATGCCCAAAGATAATTTTATAGTCAAAAACCCAAAACTGAAAAATTTCGCGAAAAACTCGCTTTTTTGACGCACATCTCCCCTTAAGAGCTACGGTGGAGACGCCTGCACTTTCTTTTTTGTCTTGGCTTAGCTCGGCGGTGTGGCCCCGACCAGGAACAGAAGTGCGAAAAAGGGGGACTGGCCAGTGTGGGTGCTCCGGGATCGGCCTTGTCTTTAGCGCGTCTTTACTATCCTAGCGCGTCTTTACTATCCTGTCTTTCTATCCCATCTTTCAACTCTCCTACTATCTGCACGTGGTAGCGATTGTGACTGGGCTTGAGCCAATGGGCAGGCCTGTGCACTTTCCTTTTCTTTCTTCCTGGCAACAACTTCTCTCTCTCTCTCACAGAACCCACAAAGGCAGCCCTTAGAACCTAGTTTGAGAACCCCTGATTTAGAGCCTGGTATGTTTTCGTTTATCTGTTGTGTATGCAATCTATGAGCAAGCACATGCGAGTTCTCTCATTGACAGTATTGCAGTTGTGTTTAGGTTGCGAACGTGTGCGCCTCTACGGCGACTAGCCAGGACAGGTATTGCGGCCATCATGACGTTGCACTCTTTTGAGGGAGCAGGGCTGCATGCAATAGCATGATGGGTGGGTGTTTTCCTCTGGTTGTTTTGTCCAGGCCCCCCTCCACCCCTGAATCTAACCCTGCGTCCCCCTGCTGCACAACTCCGGAGCGGCCAGGGCATTGCCTCCAACTCCCCGCCGCCTCTGCTGATGCCACAGGTGTCGCCACTTGCCGACGGTGAGCACACGCACACACAGCCGTAGAGTCTCGCACTGAGCGTACCGAAGAAGCACAGCTGCAGTTGTTCAGCCACCAGGGAAAAGATGGGTAGCTCGGTGGCCTAATAGAGACACTGAGAACAACTCCATCCCGTCTTAGTTCTTGGTAAAAATTGCTTCTATGCCTCTTCCTGGCTATGGCGATGTTTGTGGGGGCAGCAAAATACGCATTTATTGCAGAGTCAGAAGCACTGCACTCTAGCACACAGTTGGTTTGTGGCGTGGTTAGTGGCATGACCTGCGGCAGTGTCAAGGGATCCTGAAATGGTTTTGGTCGTTTTATTCTAGTGCTGCAGATCTGTAGAGGTTGCCTTTGTGAGTACTCCAGTCACATTTTAAAGCTCTGCGTAGACCCTATAATTTACAAATAAGTTTTCTAAAATTCATGCTTGCAACTGGTTAAGGTGACACGCCACCACAGGTTATTAGCCACATCTGCACTGATGACATGAATGGCCAGGCTTGCTGAGCCTTCTCATTGGGTGTGCCCAATTGCGGCATGGGCGATAGCAGCAGGGTGCAGTCCTGACCTGTTTTCTTTGTTATTATTTTTTTGGGCATGTCATCGTTTTATGGGTTGAGGTGGGAGATATGATGCTAATGAAGCTAGCCTAAAGGTTTTTGCAGTTCAGTGACAAGTGGTGGAAAACCATTCTCTTGCGCACTTTTGCTAGTAGATATCATTTCATGGTATCAGCGACTTAAGGTGTGGTGTAGACATGTGCAGCGAGATGTGACGAAAGCATTGCTTTGACTCAAATTCAGGCTAGTATCACTTGCAAGCGTAACATAGGAAATAGCAAAATTCGCGATTTCTCTGACTTTCTTTAGGGTTTTTCTTGGCATATTTTTTTTTAAAGTTCATGGATTTCTTAGACTGTTAGGGTTTGTTAACCAAGACTGTTAGCATGAGTTATAAATTGTTGTGTCCATAAATGGGGCTTTTTAATGGGCTTGCGTGAAAGAGCAGTGCAAGCAATACAATTGCACAAGGTCACATTGCTTGTTCGTCCATGCAGTGCAGCGTATATTGTATTGCTGGAGTTTCAAGCAAATGCTTTTGAAGTGTGCAAGTCCCACACATGAGTGCTTGAATTTGCATGTACTATATGCAACTTGATTCCCGCCAGGTTTTTCGTCCGGCAAGAGCAAGCAGGAATTCTCGCTTGGGAGCAGCAGTTTCCATTTGGGATGCTTGGAGTACAGTTTTGAGAGCCTTGGTTTAGAAAGTTGGACGTGGTTTTTTTTTTTGCGTTGTTCTCTTCAGGTGATAAAAGTAATTATTATGGAATGGAATGCACTGCTAAGGACATTGTCTAATAAATAAAGTGCAGCATTTTACGATAAACTGCTTGACATCTGAAATGCTTGTGCATCAGCTTGTGATGTTGCATATTGGGTGTTCGTTCTGTTTCTCCAGTTTTTATTTTGTGACTCTGCTGGTGAAACTGCACTGCTTGTGTTGCGAAGTCATTGGCCGTGTTTTCTTTTTTCTGTGTAATTTTTGTTTGCCTTGTGTCAGTTTTAATATCCCTCCACTCCAATTATGTGGAGGGGGTTTGAGTGATACATCAATAAATAAAACAAATGAATTAACAAATAAATGAACAGACGGCACTTGCCTCTGTATTCCACTGCCTTGATGCTTGAGCACCCTTGTGCTTGGGTTAATGACTGGGTGCTGCCTGTGTGCCTCCCATTGCAGGCTGTGTGGAGCGCTGCCGCCCCAGCTGGCGTAGTGGCCGGCCAGGTGGAGTGCCTTTTGTGGCGCCCATGTATCCCCATGGCAGCCAGTGCTGTCCACCAGCCACCACTGCTTCCCCCATGGTGACCGCCACCGGCACTGCAGGTACTACAAGTGCGCTTCCTGCTGCACGGACAGCAGCTGTGCTCAGAATTTCTTGCCCATGGGAACCATCACTGCTGCCCTGTGCCCTTCTTGTGCGGCCTAACAGAGTGCATAGATCTGCAGATGTTCAAAAACGTTCCTAGACATCTTGTTGCTGTTCCTTTCGAGTGAAAAAATGGCACTGATGATTGAAAACAGACCGAAAACTACACAGAGGACGAAGGGAGGGAAGACCTATGTGTGGTCTGTGTGCCACCCATCTTAAACCTGAATTGGTGATGTTCTGTTGAATGTTTTGTGGTAAATAGCGAGGGTGAAGGTGTTGTGGTGGGGGATATTGTGGCACTAGATCAGGGGTTTGCTTCAGCTGCAGAGGAAGCTGGAAGCTCAAAAAGCTTTTGTCAAATGATAGCACCATTTGACAGTTACGCGAGAGGTCTGCGTTGTGGCCTGGCATTCTCACTGCCTAGGGCTTTGTGCATTTGCTTTGGAAGGACATCTTGCATGTGCACCCCCCCTCTTCTTTTTCCCCTCAGTTGGCTGCCTACAGCTCGCAGAGCAAGAATGGGCGGCAGCAGAAACTGGTGCAAGAAAGCATGAGCAGATCCTCCGTAGATGATTTGAATGCTTTGCTGCCATTGCTACTGCTGCTGTTGTAGCTGATGCCCATAGATGCAGAACTATTTATTCTCTACTTTACATTCATAGATTGCAGGGAGCCCTCGTACCACTCCTGGCGCAGTTGTGCAACGGTTAACCCTTGTATGTTAGAAAAACACATGATCTTCAAAATGCTTATTGTGCTGCTCAGCGTTTTAAGTATGTCAGAAGTATTCGAAATATTAGCTTTGAACAAACAAAAAAATAAAACCCTATTCACACAGTAACGTTTGCCGGTGTTGTTGGTCCGGCGGTTTCCAGAGACTGGATGCACCACCTGAAGGCTTCTCGATGAAATAACTTGCAGGCGAAACGATTTAGTGAGAAACGAAGAACTTTTATACGGGCTATTTACAGATGGGTACCATAGTCAGTATACGGCCACAACTATCCGCGGCCAGCCTAGCCGACCGCCTTCACACAGCCGAGGGACACCGCGTCCCAACAGACGAACTGGCGCGCCTTGCACCAGCTCTCAACGGTCCTTCCCTCCGCGCTCGGCCAGACCGAGCACCTGCCAGCTAAGAGTAGTTAGAGACAAAAGCCCTTGGGCGCCACTCCCTTTGCGGGTCCAGCCCCAAGATGCCCCCGCCCCTTTCCACATGTAAAAATAAACTGCTAACTGCAGCTCATCAGCTTCAACGAATAGGAAAGCTCAGAACTGATGTCGGAGTTTTTCCCTCACCCCAGAATTCCTCCATAGGTAATTGCGCAATCCTTCGCCAAGGTGACAGGGGCCCAAGGTCGAGGCCGGCAGAGAGCCCCGCCGTCCGGAGTGGCGAGGGAAACCGCAAGGACGAACGTGAGGACCAAGCGAAGGGCATGAGTGTTCAAACTGCTCCCCCTTCTAACGGCGTGCACTAAAACAAAACAAAATAAAACGGGACGCGCAGCGTAGGTCACTTCCTTCTCGCGGAATGTTCGCAACACATGTACAAAAAGATAAAGATGCGACAGCGCGCCGAACCCTGCCGTACCCTGCACACTATTCACACACTTTATTTACACACTCCTGCGGCCATACACCAACGTGTGAAGTTTCCACCTTTGTTTTACCAACGTGTGAAGTTTCCACCTTTGTTTGTTCTTGCCCTGTGCTTCACTCATAGCTTCGACGTTGTTGCACAGTTTTTGTGAGATGGAGTGCAGCTTGCCCTGCTGTGCTTGCAGCAAGCACTCTTCTTTTGTTGACTGTAAAAAAAAAGATAAAAATAAAAAAAAGGAATGATAGATGAGGCAGAGACATGTATTAGTTGTAGTAAATGTGATAAACACAAAATATTACAGCAGATATTACCCGGCTCTGGTTGCCAACACTCAATCCTGGGAGCAGCTTTGCTTGATTCTGTTTGTACTGGTGTGTGATGTATGAATTGTTTTTTTGTTCTACTTCTGTTTTGGGATCCTCGTTGGATAAATAATATGTGCAAATAACGCCCAGTGGTTTGTGTGTTTCACGCAGCCGACGGCCCACTGGACCTGTCTTCCCCGGGGGACGCCAAGAAGCTGGCGCACAAGTGACCTGGCCTCTGTGAGCAGTGTGCCACGTGACGGTGGTGGTGGCAACATGTGCAATGACTCCTCTCGCGAACCGTGTACATACAGCCTTCTTCCTATTTATTGGCCGACCAGATGGCAGGCCGGGCAACAAGCAACAACACCGCTGGCTCTGCTGCCAAAGGGCGGCTACCACTGCACGACTCCAGGAATGGTGCGGCAGCAGTGGCAGCGGCAGCAGCAGAGGGCAGCCTACTTTCCTTTTACCGCCCCCCTTTTTTTAATGTGTTTGTGTGCCCAAGGTTCCTAGCAGGTTTTTGTAAGTAGACATTCAGAGCAGAAGCAGGTCTTTCTAGAGCGCCCAGTGAAGAGAATAAAAGTTCCTGCTATCTGAATGGAGCTGCTCTTGGTGCTTGAAGTCGTCTCTACGGGCACTGGAAACCTGCAGTGGCCTAAAATGAAACCGAACACAACAGCTTTTAAACGTGTTTTCTTGCTCGTTACACCAATGATGCATGTCCTTAACGGCTGACTTTTCTGAAGGCTGTGAGCTAAAAAGACGTTCACAGGAAAAAAGGAGGACAGACGACAGGAAAGAAGCGCTTCTTTCCTGTCGTCTGTCCTTTTTTTCCTGTGAATGGTTTTTTTTAGCTCACAGCCTTCAGAAATGAGTATGTACCAACTAGCCCGTCAGAAAGTCTTACTAAAAAGACTGGCATGACGAATTGAATTTGGCCTGTGTTCATATATCAACACGTTCCAATAACAAAGTTGCTACTGTCACTGAAAACAGAGATTTTGTAAGATAAAAAGGTCAAGAAATGAAATACGGTGGTGTGTCAACAGCCACAGGTTCCTGATTCATGACTGCACTGCCATTCGCTCCGAAACGATGATCATGGAGTCGTTTTTGGTGTAGATGTCACGAGTTTGAATGGAGCAATGAAAAAATTCTTATATCCAATTTGTGCCAGTCAAATATGTCTTTTGCTGCTGTACAAAAGTACAGTGAGGAGCCACGGAATGTATTTATACGAGAGCAAAAATCTGGTGGATTTGTTCGTTGTGTCCCTCGATACCTCGGCGTCAATCGCCGAGTGCCCAAATTTTGTGCAATGTTCAGTTCCAGGACCACACATCCAGATGTAGATGTTTTTATATCCCATAATGGTGATAGCTTATAAAAACTAGTGCTTGAAAATATAGTGATAGGATAAATCAGTATAGCAGCCAGAGGCCATTTAACTACCAGAGCATTGCCAACTTGTACCGTATTTACACAATTGGAAGTCTACCTATTTTTCAAAATTTGAAAATCTGAGGGGGGGGGGGGGGGGTCGATTTAAAATGAAACCAAAGCATTTCACCATAAATAAAGGTGAGACAAACGAAATGTCATGCATGCTACAGCGTGGTTGCATTTTTGCTGCGTGGCTCTGTCGCATTGCTCTTGATACTGGCCTTGAGCAGCTGCTATGTAAGCACGCAGAACCAGCATCCTCACCCCGCACGAGGCGGCCGATGGTGGCTGTCTATAATATAAGCAGCAAACCAGCACCAGTCCACTCCCCACACGTGGCCGCAGATTGCGCGTTCTGATAAGCGGCGGCAGCGACCCGATAACACATTGAGGTTCTAGTCTTAATAGGCGTCGTCCAAGTTTTTTTTGGTTTACTTTCAACCGTGCACTCGGCGCTCAAGAGAGCATCAATAGTTGATGGAAGGGCCGCTGTTCCAATCGCAGCAGTGCCGGGGAGTGTTGGTAGCCAACGGAAGAGCCAACGCCGCTCACGCTTTGTTTCTCTTTGGCTCTGACGCACTTGGCGACTGCCGGCCGTGTTTCACAAGTGTTTATTGTAGTGCATCGCCATTTGTTATTTGTGCTCCGGGTCCGGTAAGCGACCGGCCCTCGTTCACGGCTACACTCGAGTTGGCTGTCATTCTTTACGCTGAAGAAACGAACAACAGTGCTCCGGGCTGCAAGTTCGATGTTCACAATGGGTGATACAGGTGTGGCAACTCCAGCGAGGCAAAATTTTCAGCTTTTCCACGCAATGTCGTGATAAGGCTGTTTGCGAAGTGCGGGATTTTGCAGCACGACGATGTTAGAACAACGAGCTGTGGGACCGCAGCAGCAATCACGACGGCAGCGCTAGTGAGGATGGTGGCGCAAGTGTGGATGAGTAGTCCAGTGACTAATACATTTTCGTTTTGGAATGTGCCCACGGGCGCGCCCGTGCGCAGCAGCCGAAAGCGGCTGGCGATAAGTGGAGGCCGCAGGATAGTGCTATCGCGTTCTATTATTAAAGGACAAGCATAAACGACCTTCAATTTTTTTTTCTCATAAATGTGATGTGGGGGGGGGTCGGCTTACATTCGAGTCGACCTACAATCGAGTAAATACGGTGTTATATAGTCAAAATGGCGCCTGCTGCACTGAACATGCGACAGGCATTGTCTAGGTGTGTAATGAATAGGTTGTTTGTTTCGTGAGAACCTCTTATCAAGCCGAGCAGGTTTGCTGCTATACAGGAGCAATGGGAGAACGAGCGCGCACTTTATGGTCGAATAGATTGTAAGAGAAGGAGGAGAGACTAATGAATACAGGAGAGGTCTACCTGGTTTTTAGCCTAGCATGCTGCTCCAGAATGAATTGTAGGAAGCTCACTAAAATGTGAATGGCATTGTGATGAATGACCAATGAGGCATTGCACAAATAGCATTGACCTTAGGTGCTTAGATCAATGCTACACATGCACATAAAAAAATTTGTACTGAATATGAGATGATGTGCATCTAACACTTGAGAGAAAAAAAATTGGTGGTGGTTTAGCTCTGGTTAAACCTGGAGTGACGCGATAGCTACAGCCGGCTGAGTGGAACTTGCTCAGTTAAATTGCAAAGTCAGTCTTTCGCCGCTTCGTTTTGCTGGGCGTTCCTCCTTCATCTTCGTCCCACTTGACACGGCGCATGCGCGTAGCTTTTGCAGCTCGGTTTAGCCGGCACGCCACACTGCCGGCAGCGGCAGCTGCTCCGCACCACGTGGCTGGTCACGTGACCGACCACGTAGCGGTGGCGACGCCGGTGCCACCGCCACGCTGAAGGCTCGAAATGCTACCGTAATGTAGCTATCGCTACAAAACACACCACTGTTTACTAAAGACTGCGCCCTAACTGTGTTATCGTATGAAGTGAGCATGATTGGCGAAGTGGGTACTGTCTTGCACCATTATCAGCAAGCAGTCAAACCATTAAGCGCCACATCGAAGACCACGAACATGATATGTCCGCATCCTATTGAAGGAGCTGTCTTACATTTGTGCCATACTTTGAAGCCATACCGTGTTCCCGGCGGGCGTCCGGTTTGGCAGGCGCATTGAAGGAGATTTCTAAGAGTGAGGGCAGAATCAGTGATGTCACAAATGTTGTGTTTAAACCAACCGGTGTGGTGCATCATATGATGTCACTACGCTCCGATCAACCAGCGTAGCGGTCGTAACGTGTTACGCCGCATAAATGGGAAATGCGGCCGTTATAGCTCTTGCTGTAAAAAGACTGCTCTTGCTCATGTAGCGTTCTTGTTTGGAATGATGACGACCAATTTCTGTGCTCCGAATGGACTATCAGTTGCAAAGAAGCAAACTTCATTCCTGTTCGATTTGTCTGCACTTCCTGCACCAGTACAAGGAGTGCAGCACCGCTTTCCGTTTTTCTAGTGCAGCGCAAGCCCGCTGCCCTTCTGTATTCGTTTTGGAAAAGTGTCTGCCTACTGCTGCATGGTTCTTGACTGGCTTGCACTCTCTGAAGTGGGGTGCGGCCAAGTTAGGCGTAGAGCGGTAGCATAGCTTGCATAGACGCCGGTAGTGTTTCTTACTATTAACTAGACTGAAAACTGACGGCCCTGCACTTCGTTTGCCATGGACGCCCGAGGCATGCCAGGAAGATAGCGGCTTCGGATTGATCTCTGGCGACTTGTTGACTGTGCTCTGGATTAGATTTTTTGGTCGTTCAGTTTCGTTTTCATTTATGTTTTGTGCTCTTTGTGGTGGTGTAGTTATCCAGCTACATGGACAGTTCATTTCAGTTGAGATCCGAAGCATCCAAAGGTGCTTGACTCAAAGTGAGCTGAGCACAGTGCCTGGTGCCTGCTAGGCCTCAAGCCCGTTTGCCCCATTGCTGGAAGCCATTTACGCAGTAAGCTGGGTTCAGTGGGAACCTGTGTTACCTCTGCATTGAAAGATGAAAGAAGGGAACAAAGTGCGTGAATTGCATACTCAACAGTCTGCTGTTGTGACCACTCTGCACATTTCTTATAGGAGTCTTGTAGCACAAAGTACTTAAACAAACGCAACTTAGCGTAGTTACACGATTGTAAGTCGACCCCCATATCACATTTTTAAAGCGTTGTTTAAGCGTGGCTTTTAATAGCTGAACGCGAGAGCAATATGCAGCGGCCACCACTTATCAGCTGCCGCACGCGGGTGTGCCTGTGGGCACATTCCAAAATGAAAATGTATTAGTCCCTGGACTACTCGTCCACACTTGTGCCATCATCCTCACTAGCGCTGCTGCCGTCGTGATCGCTGCTGCTGTCCCACAGCACATCGTTCTAACATCGTCGAGCGAAATCCCGCACTTCGCTAAACAGCACATTACGACATCGCGTGGAACAGCTGAAAATTTTGCCTCGCTGCAGCTGCCACACCTGTATCAGCCATTGCAAACGTCAAACTTGCGGCTTGGCGTGCAGCTCTTCTTTTCTTCAGGGTAAGGAATGGCAGCCATCTTGAATGCAGCTGTAAACGAGCGCCGGTCGTTGCCGGACCCGGAGCACAAATGACTACTGACGAAGCACTACATTAAAAAATTGTGAAACGCGGCTGGCAGCAGTCAGCGCCAAAGAGAAGATACGCATGAATGGTGTCGGCTCTTCCGTCTGCTACCGACACACCCTGGCAGCGCTGCCGTTAAGAGTGGCGGTGCCGCCTCGATTGGAACAGCGGCTCTTCCATCACCTATCGACGCTCTATTGAGTGCTGAGTGCGCAGTTGAAAGTAAAAACTTGTTGGACGCTTGAGCTTCCCCATTAACAATAGAACACTGTTGCGTCATCGAGCGGCGGCTGCTTATCAGCAGCCGAAATCTGCAGCCACGTAGGGGGAGTGTGGGATGCCACTTTACTGCTTATCGGTAGCTGCTCTCCGCTGCGCACGGGAAGAGGATGCCAGTTCTGCGCATTGACATAGCAGCTGCTCAAGGCCAGCACCAATAGCGATGCGACGGCAACCACGCTGTTGCATGCCCGATATCTTGTTTGTCTCGCCTTTACTTGTGGTGCCATGCTGTAGTTTCGGTAGAAAGTCAACCCAACACTTCTGATTTTCAAATTTTGAAAAATAGGTTGACCTACAATAGTGTAAATACGGTATGTTAACCGTACTGGTCGTGAATTGCATTTGCTTCATTTCGACTGGTGATGACCGTACATTGCATGCAGGAACGACTTTCTTTTTCATGAATTAGTTCACACAAATACCCGTATGTGGCACTCAATATGAACACGGCCGTCCAGTGGCATGAATTCGCACAAATTTCGGGGGATGCACGACTCTCCAGAACCCCCCTAACAAGTCCCAGATGCGGGTGTACACAAAGCCGCCGCTGTCAGCAGAACCCTAGCTGACCGGTGGCGATGCAGAGGAGCTAATTGGACAGTCGACGAGAGAAGGCTCCAAAGTGTCCCCTGGCGAAAGGCCATTACCTTCCAGCTACAAACCCTGCGTAATGCCCCTGTGGCACAGTGTGCCGCAGTGTTTAACGATGGACGTTTTTCATTTGATTAGGATGGTATCTTCGCCTGCGTTCCTGACCTACGAAGAGCTGACTAACTGAAGACACTTCGCGTTTTCGGACAATATTTGTGTAGCCCATGCTGATGTGGTCCTTAGGGTTGCGGATCCCTCTCTTGGTGTCTGGAGTGTGTTCGGGCTTCATAAAGCTACCAGCTGTGCTCAAAGAGGAGCTCACTACTTATCTGAAAACGACATGATTTCATATTCCTCAGTGCTGTTTGAAGTCTTGCCATGTAAGTAAAGCTAACACGTTTTTGCTCGAGCTTCGGGTCTACCACATCCGAAAACATGGGTCCCGTTGTTGCTGGAGCGTCTAGTAAGCACACCAAAGTACTAATTAAGTAACAATAATTAACTAGATAAGCAATTCATGAATGCGATTAAATTACCGATGAATGCATGAATTCACTAAAGTAATTGGTCAATTAATTCAGTAATAAAATTTGCTTTTAATTATTTCAGTAATTGACTAATTCGGTTGGAATAAGCCAATTAATTTGTCCGGTAATTGACTAATTTCGGCAATTCCACCGAATAGCTAATTACGGATTATTTAATAAGTTTGGTGACCATGCTAATTACAGCATTATTTAATCAGCTATTCTATTAATTACACCTATGATGGATAGTTCGTGCGGACACGCCCTGCCGACAGGTCCCGTACACGCATTAAAATTAGATTTGGTTGAATCTGTTGAACCTGGTTAGAGAGCGAAAGCTCTCGTGTATCGGGCAACGAGACACGGCTTGCATCCCTAACATTGAGTGCGTTCCGGACAACTGCCAGCACCGGAGCTCATCGAAGGGACTGCGGCTCCATTGCCGTCCATGTAACCGCGCTCTGTGGCGGCAGCAGCCGCGGTAGGCGTGTTTTCAACGCGCTTATTCATGTCATGCAAAATCACGTGGCCTACATTGCGTTATATGGTATATGACGTCGTCCGTTCATCCATTGTTATTCTTGAATTTCGCTAAATTCTTTTCCGAGGTCAAGCTGAAGGTCACGTCAAGTGTTGACTTGTAGATTTCCGAGCCATCGCAACGAGGCAAGAGACGAGAAGTCAGGTGGCGTATCACGTGATCAAAGATGGCTGCCCCCCTGATGCGACGCTGTAAATCGTCTCTAGGAGCTTGCACAGCCGTGGCTCTCTCGGCCGATTCTGTACAGCCAAGTGTTGCTGCAAGCCGTGTTATTCTTGGGAACAGTCTCTTTCCGTTGCCTCCTCAGTTGCACCCAAAAGCACAAAGACACAGCGTCCCTCATAGCCCGAGTCGCTTTGGGACGTTGAACCCCCATGAACAAATACATGCTCGGCATTACTGGAGCCCGCCGCGGTGACTCAGCGATTAGTGTGCTCTTCTACTGAGCCAGAGTACCCGCGGGTTCGAACCTAACCGCATAATGGAGGCGAAACGCAAAAAAAAAGTGCCTGTGTTGTGCGATGTCAGCGCACGTTAAAGATGCGCAGGTAGTCCAAATTATTCCCTCCGGAGCTCTCCACTGCTGCACTGGTTTCTCTCCTTCTTTCATTCTCACTTTCCTCCCTTCCCTTACGGTGTGGTTGAGGTGTCCACCTAGAAGCCGCTACTTTTGGTTTGTTCAGGAGTTTTAAATATGGTGTAAGAATGGCGAACGGCCTCGGCGGAGCGGATGATCGGGCATAGGTAATACATAGGTATTATAGGTAGGCTATGGCAGGCATTGGTAGGCTATGGTGGCTATTGAGCTTTATTATACCTGTAATCAACTATATACAGGGCAGAAGCGTGGAGGCTGACGAAACTGAACCAGCGAGCTTTGGAAAGGGCAATGATTGGTGTAACGTTGAAACGGGAAGAGGGCAGAATGGTTCAGGGAGTAAACGCAGGTTTATAACATCCTGGTCGAAATAAAAAAAAAATGTGCTTGCGTAGGGCATGCAATGGGAAGACAAGATAACCGATGGTTGTTGAGGGCAACAGACTGGATTCCAAGAGAAGGCAAGCCTAGTGGGGAGCGGCAGAGAGTTAGATGGGCAGATGGGATTAATTTAGAAGTCTGCGGGTATAAGGTGGTCGCGGCTGGCACAGGGCAGGGTTATTCCGAGCGATATGAAAGTCGTCTTTGTCCTGCAGTGGATGCAGTCAGGTTGTTGATAATGGTGGCATACCTCCCCATGCATATCTATAGCCACCGTACCTTGCTCGACTTTGGTACAGTCGTAAATATTCCCAGATCGCAGTTTCGAGGCCTTGTTTTTATGGAGGCGAAATACAAGAAACGCTCGTGTGCTGCGCGATGTCATTGCGCTTTAAAGAACCCCAGGGGCAAGCTGGTCCAAATTAATATTTTTCGTCTTTTCAGACCAGTGGCACCGAGAACGACGACCAGGCATTCAGCTTCATGTAACTATACGTCAAGCAATTTGCTCCCTCCAAAAACTTACCGCAGGCATCAACATTCTTATATAATTTCGTCTGATGGCTAACTTCAAGAAAAGCTTTAACAGCGGTCTACTTTTTGTCAGAAAGGAAGTGTGTCGGTCACTGCAGACAAGTTGGATCCGTTATAGCAATCTGTCAGCAGTTTTTGTGACGCCAGCGTGGTGCTTTGGGACGTTAGACGGCATATACCATACCACGCCGTTTTTTGCTATCAATCATGCGGTGACGTGAATAGTTTTCCTTGCATGAATGGAGTTGTCCTCAGTCACTCATGAGCCCCCACGTGACACAAAATTATTCCAAAGCCCTCCTCCATGCGGCCACTTTCTCTTGTCACTTCCTCTTTCCTTTCACTGACGGCTCCTAACCAAACCATTTTCATTTCAACCACCTCCCAGGTTCCAGAATAATAAAACGCACCGTTAGTACTCAAGGGTCTGGTCAAAATTCCAAGGGCCAAGCAAGGCACCGGCAGAGCAAGGGCAACGCCAAGCTTCAGTAAATTTGGTGTTCTCGGCTCTTGTTCGCGGCCGTGCATTTGCGAAGACCGGCAGTCACCTGCTGAGGGGCGTCAAGCCAGCATCGTGGCCATGTTTGAGTGGTCCATGGCCCAGCGGCGAGTAGAGACGGCTCGTTCTGTACAGTATAAGATGTATGGTAATTGATCGTAATTTATAGATTTGTGAATCCCACTACGCCCACTGTGGGGCAAAGGCATTTCCCATGTTTCTCCATTTAACCGTGTCCTTTGCCAGCTGCGCCCAACGCGTATCACCACAACTTCTTAACCTCGTCCGGCCACCTAATTTCTGCCTACCCCCGGCTACGCTTTCATTCTCTTCAAATAGCTTTACGGAAGGTCCGCCACCCTGGGGCGCGCTCAATTTACAAGCTAAGTTTCGAGATAAGGCGTGGAAATTAAGCACCTACAACAATCTCGAAAAATGGAGAAGCAGTTGCGCGTGGCTGAAATAATTCGAGAAGTCCGGCCGGTTGCATACTGCGTCGCAAAGTGATAAAGCGATGTCCGGCGGCTGCGAGTGTTAACACACGAATATTACGAAGCTTCTCGGCAAAATAATGATTTGCAAGAGTGGCAGATCGGGCTAGTTGGTAATTTTCCATAATGCGATACAGCGCGAATAAAGACGGGGACGAAGCGAGACAAGACACCACAGCGCTGACTTCAACTGAATTTTTATTGCGGAAAGGGGATATTTATACAGGAAATGGAAGGGAACGCATGATGCCGCTACTGCTGGAATTGATACGCGGGATAAGATATTTAAAGGCGAAAAGAAGAGGCTGCAACAGCGCACAAGGATGACTGCTAATACCAAACAACAACGCAGTGCAAGTCAATGATGAACGATAAGACAAGGCACCGGCATTTTGCAACAAAAACAAGAGCCAAGTGCCTTAAACCTCAGTACAAGGCGAGGAATGAAACTAGGGAGCAAAAAGCAGGGCACTAACAATTTGCTAGGGGAAAATAAAGCCAAAAAAAAAGGGTAAAAAAGATCTAAAACCGTGCGAGAGAGAATAAAATTGCAGGGCCAAAAGGGGCAAATAAGAGGCTGCTCATGACATGGCGGCAAACATACCTGAAAACTACTAAGTTCGCTGAAAATCAAAACCGAATGAAGAAATCACCTAGATGACATCTGGCTCAAATAATCTACTTCTCGTTTCGTCAGGGCGATCGAGGGAGAGCTGACACAGTCCTCTCCTAGTTTCAAGATGTGCAATGCCGCCATGATTTCGCGAGTGCTTTGATGGGCATTTTTATCTAGAACAGTGCAATCTTGAAACAACGGCTTGCAAGGGCGAGACGGACACTTCAAGCAATGCACTCCCTTAATGCCTTAATGAGCGACTGATGGAGCACTCTAATGACGTCAGCAACACAGCAAAGAGGAACCTGGGAGTGCATTGCTTGAAGTGTCCGTCTCGCCCTTGCAAGCCGTTGTTTCAAGATTGCACTGTTCTAGATAAAAATGCCCATCAAAGCACTCGCGAAATCATGGAGGCATTGCACATCTTGAAACTAGGAGAGGACTGTGTCAGCTCTCCCTCGATCGCCCTGACGAAACGAGAAGTAGATTATTTGAGCCAGATGTCATCTAGGTGATTTCTTCATTCGGTTTTGATTTTCAGCGAACTTAGTAGTTTTCAGGTATGTTTGCCGCCATGTCATGAGCAGCCTCTTATTTGCCCCTTTTGGCCCTGCAATTTTATTCTCTCTCGCACGGTTTTAGATCTTTTTTACCCCCCCTTTTTTTTGGCTTTATTTTCCCCTAGCAAATTGTTAGTGCCCTGCTTTTTGCTCCCTAGTTTCATTCCTCGCCTTGTACTGAGGTTTAAGGCACTTGGCTCTTGTTTTTGTTGCAAAATGCCGGTGCCTTGTCTTATCGTTCATCATTGACTTGCACTGCGTTGTTGTTTGTTATTAGCAGTCATCCTTGTGCGCTGTTGCAGCCTCTTCTTTTCGCCTTTAAATATCTTATCCCGCGTATCAATTCCAGCAGTAGCGGCTTCATGCGTTCCCTTCCATTTCCTGTATAAATATCCCCTTTCCGCAATAAAAATTCAGTTGAAGTCAGCGCTGTGGTGTCTTGTCTCGCTTCGTCCCCGTCTTTATTCGCGCTGTATCGCATTATGGAAAATAATGATGTTTCACCTGCCGGGAACTAATTAAAAAGTGGGCCAAACAGCAACGAATTTTGAAAAAGTCCAGATTTTAGTCTCGAAGGGGGGGCTTTCTTAAGAGAACATTGTATCAGAAAGCAGCTGCGTTCAATTCGTAATGAAATAGGGCTCCGCAGTGGTCCATGAGAATAAATAGAGTACGTGGTTGCTCTCCAAAGGAAAACCGTGCAGTCCGTGAGTAGACGACGCTGCAACCGGCGGATATTATGCGTGATCCTTCTTTCGAGCAGTGGGAGGCCGTACAGAAAACTCTGCTGCCTAAAACGGCGGCGTAGATTGGATGTCCATCGGGAACACGTATCCACCGTTTTGACACGTCTGCAAAAACCAGGAGCGCCTGTTTCGGGTCTCGACTGACGGACACGACCATAGACGAGACTGCACAAATGCCTTTAGAGACTGTCGCCAACGGGCACTCCTTGCAAGGCCATGATAAGAGGGGGATGTTGAATCGGCACTAGGGAGAGACCGAAACTGAACGACCGAATTAAGTTAGCGTGCGTACAAAAAACGCGCAAAAACGCACACCACGCATCTCGGAAACATTTTCCAGCAGTATCTCTTGGTCATATTTCACTTTTTAAGCTATGGATCAAACGGAGCACACAACACGCTTTTAGATTTCAAAACCGAACCTGGTGGCTTTCTTCCACCAGACTCTGTTAACCATATTTCACTTTTCAAGCTTTTTCTGCTCTTTAAAGTATTAAAAAACATAAAACATATTCGCTGTTTAAGAAATAAAGGTTAAAAGCTTTGAAAAAAAATGAGAAAGCGTCATCGAACGGCGAACAAAGCAGGCTTTTAGATTTCGAAACTGAACCTGGTCGTCGTTTAGCCAGATTACACCCTTTTGTGTGTTTGTTGCAGTGTAGAATATTAAAAGATGCGACCAAAAGCTCGATAGACAGATGAAACAGCATGATCAAATATTGGTTGGGAACATCTAAATTTTCCTTCCTGCATGTCTCAAAAGCTAGGGAACAGGCAGCGTCAAGTTTGGTTCAGCTAGGGACGGGTTGGAGTTCGGTTCAGTATTTATTCGGACGCCCTGTTTCGGTAGTTTCGGACTAGTGCCACTAGGCCACTAGTGCTGGCTGGCTACCATGTGGGCGCGACATGTGCGAATGCTTGAATGACAGTAGCGAAGGTCTCGCAGTTCGCGCAATAAAAGGTGAACTGAGCATTCAGACCTGAACAAAACAAGTTTTTGGGCAAGTTGGTAACTTTCTTGAATCATAAGGGCAACGAAGGGTCGAGTACAAACGCAAGAGAAGAAACACGCAAACACACGGACGAACGCTGCAATTGGTGAGTAAATTTGTGGAAGGAAAGGCTTGGTTCGCACAGAAAGAAAGGCCCGCTCTAGAAAGAATATACCTGAGTAAAACAAGCTTTTGGGCAAGTTGGTAGCTTTGTCGAATGATAATGGCAGCGAAGGAGCACAAACGCAAGAGAAGAAACACGCGAACACACGGGCGAACGCTGAGCATACAGGCACAAAAAATATCACGCAGCGGACGCACGCGTAATAGTTGAACCGTAGGGAGCGTTGTGGTTAGGTAGTACCGCACTTAAAATGTTTTCTTCTCCTACTAAAGCACGAAGTAGACGTGGAAATAAGGAATCGTATGCACGCAGGCGCTCACGATGGTGCACACATAACCACACTTGTAATTACTGCTGTTGTGAGGCCAGCTCGAAATGAAGCCACGGAAACATTTGACGCTGACACCTACTCAATTCAGGGCCCTTTTGCAACACCTAAGTTAACTGTGTGTTGTCCTATGTGTTGGTATTTTTTAATTTACATCGGTGAAGTTGAAAGCAGCGCGGCGACAATGCATAGCGTTTGGTGCGCGTCTCGTGTTTTCGGCCGGTGGGCCGTAATTTTCTAAAAATTCGTCACATCTGTTGTGTGCTCCCTCTGTTCAGCATTTGTATCATATGTGGCATGAAATTCTAATTTCAGAAATTTTCTGCGCCTCTCTCTGCGGCCCAATTGTTGCTGTCCTGCCAACGTGTGCATATACAGCTGCGGTGAGGTTTCGCAGCTACACAATATTTCAGGAATTTGCTGCCTCGGCTCTTACATCATCTCCCGAATATCAGCATCTTCTGCATCCTTGGAGTAGCAAAGACTGGCGCTCACGCAGACTAGAGGTCTCTTTCACGCGCTTGCGTTGCCGGGTTCCCCTTCTAAATTTCTACCTTCACAGATCTGGCCTGGCTGCTTCCCCACTGTGCCCTTTTAGTGCCAAACCTGAGACAATAAATCACTTCCTGCTGTTCTGCTGCCGCTTCTCTCATTTGAGGAAGCGTCTTTTGCAAATTCCATTTCATCAACCTGGCTTGCCTGTGTCTTCCGCGGCTGTTCTTTCCATTGGCGCTTCTTTGCTTGGACGAAGCGACAGGAGTGTACGCTCTGCTGTGCAAAATTTTCTTCAAGAAACGCAGCGACTCCCATTCTAATTTCTTTTTCCCGCTCTCAGTCAGTACGACATTGAAACATTACAGGCATTGTATACTATTATGCACATTAAGCCATTGTCCCGTCTTCGATCTCCAAGTTAACAGGACCCTTGTTCTTCCGTCTTCCAATCTATCAGACTACATACTATTACCACTCCTTTTCCCGTCAAAACTTTCCTGTCTCCAGCAATTAACCGCCTGTGTCTTGGCCACTCCCCCGTAGTGGGTATGTGCCAGCAATGTCTGAGGCCTTCCTTCCTTCCTTCCTCATGGAAATCGGCGCACATATATCAGACGAAACGTGAGCATTCTTGCCTGTATAGGCGCTTTGTGTGGTGCTCTGCAGAGTAAAAAAAGCGAATTGTAAAAGCAAGGAGTGGTTTTCATTAAAATGCATTGTGCTCAAGCGCTTCCACTTACCCAAAGTACGACAAAACCACAGGCACCGGACCCTCAACTTCGCAGGTATGCTAAGATCTTTGTTCCGTAGCAGACCACCCGAGTGCTCTAAACGAGTCTGCTCATATGTCTGCACATGGAGACAAAAAAAAAAATGGTTTTGCTATTTACACCATGCTTGGAGCAGGATGTGCCCTGTGAAGCACTGCCTTTCTCTTTTCAGTGCTTTGGTTACCATGGACCGGTTGCCAAATGAGCTGCTGCTCCATGTCCTTGCATTTCTCGATGGGGCGAGCCTCGTCAGGTGCAAACGTGTCTGCAAGCAGTGGCAGATTGTGGTGACAGCAATCCTGATGCATGGAAACGCTCTGTGGAGAATGATATGCCTGTCAGAAATCGACCCTGAAGTGCTGGCCGAGCTGCAAGGGGGCCTGGAGTAAGACCCCTTCCCTAATATTCGCTCCTGTGTTTGACCACTTGGAACTGAGTGTGTGGAGAAGACAGTATGCAGTACTTGCATGTGGGGTGGCAACGTAGGAACTAATGATTCGTACAGTAGTTGTTATCTTACCAGCAATTGCCTCTGGGGCAGAAATTTTGAGGCTTACTAGAATTGTGGAAATTGAATTGAGGCTAATGCAGCAAGTAGTGGAAAGGAAAGTGATTGGGGTAAAATGTCTTGAGGCAGGAAGAGAGCAGAGTGGGTCAGGGAACCAACCAGAATGAAAGGTAGCCTAGCTGAACCCGGGAAGAACAAATAAGCATGGGCAGAGCAAGTAATGTGAAGGCAAGATATGCTGATGGTCCCTTAGGGTAATGCAGTGAATTCCATGAGAAAGCAAACATAGGAGGCAGCCGAGATCCAGGTCGGCGGATGATCTTAGAAAGATTACAGGGATAACGTGGTGACCACAGCTGGCACAGGACAGAGTTAATTGGAAGAATATGGGAAAGGCCTTTGTCCTACTGTAGACATAGTTAGGCTGATGATGGTGACGAACTGCAACAACTTTCTGGGCTCTATATGCGGTTGGATGCAGCATCCCACATCTCCCACCATGGTCAGGAGAAGGCTTTACAAGTGAGAAAGGCAAAACAATGCACTGCCCTGTCTTTCTCACTTTTGAATGTGTGTGCGTGTGCGTGCGTGTGCGCGCATAGGTAGTGAAGGTTTCACGCAGATGTAGTAATGAATGATGAAAAAAAATGTCAATCAGTTTGAGTAATTAGGCCAAATGCGGATATGTGCTCTAGTATGGCGTCAATTGTCGGTTGGAGCTACAGCCTAGTAGGTGGTACCAGGGTACCACCTAATTACCAGCCCACTTCCATTTAGCTACTGTGCAAGCATCATTTGAATCATGTTCTCCTCCTGACTGCTGCTGCTCATTGCACATAGCTCGGTGCACTTAGGGGCAGTACCACCTAATTAGCACCCCAGATTCTTGCCTGGTTACCACAGGCTACACCTTGGCAAGTAAGCCACCCGGTGGGCAGGTGAGCGGTGACGCAGCGGCACAAGGCAGGTGCTGTGGCATGTGTTGCCATCAACGGGACTTGGGTTGGGTTGCGACCCAGGTTGCTCTTCCTGAGCAGCCTTTCATGATTATTTGGGCTGCTGCCTGACGAACGCATGTGTGCAGGTAGTGAAGGTTTCATGCAGACTTAGTAATGAATGACGAAAAAAAAATGTCATTCAATTTAAGTAGTTACACCAAATGCGGATATGTGCATTAGCGCAACGTCAGTTGTCGGTTGGAGCTACAGCCTACTAGGTGATACCAGGCTACCACCTAATTATCACCCCAACTTCTATGCACACTCGTAACTGTCCTGTGTGTTTTTTTAACCTCGCGTAAAAAAATTTTTAGCGGCTTAGCTTGGCTATGCCAGGATATATGTAGCGAAAGCTAAGGCATAGCTTGGTTAGCCTTGGTTATTCTTGATTGCAAGTTCAGGTTAGTCTGGTTGTCTAGCTATGTTGTTGTTGCATTAAAGACGACTCATAACGTGCCCATCTCGTGGCGGCATATTCACGGCGCTTAGCCAGTCGTTTGGCGGGCTGTTCCTCTGTTTCCTGGGAGATTCGTTTCCTCTTCATCTCGTTCCGATGTCGGTTCCAGGCCTCCTTCTGCTTAGCAGACTTGTCGCTGTCCATACTGCCGCCTCAACTGTGGTTGGGGCGCACGCGAGCGCTCCTTTTCAATCCTCCCTCCGACATGTTATCAGGCATGCGACACAGCTGGCGAAGCGAGTGGAGGCGAGTGCAACGACGAGGGAAGCAGTGTGACATCATACCAAACGGCGGCGGAGGCGCGGCGCGGCGGGCGCGTGGCGTCTGCTGCGTTCGCCCAGCTGCGGCGGTTGCTAAGCAACGGCTCAAGGTCTGTCTCTGTGCCTCCTCGTAGCACCGCCACAGCGAAATCGCAAGTTCGTGGCCATTAAAGCTTTCGCTTTAAAACTCGAACCTGATCTTCAGGGCCGGTGTTTGGCTACCCACCGGGTGGTGAGCAACCTACCACAAAACCTGCTTCACACAAATGGACAGACAGGCAAACACACAACACCCATATGTGGGGAATGGCTATTATTAGTGCTAGTTCACTAAAACAATTCTTCCAAATGTTGCATTGGATACCAAATTTTTCCTGCTCCTTACCATTGAGAAGGATAGCAGGGAAGGTGGGAGTATGAAGAATTTCTATTTACTATGTCCTTCAAATTACATGATGTGCGTTTCGTGGGTATAAGGATAGGTGCAACTTACTGTCATTTGCTTCACGTTCATTTTGTGGTGTCACAAAATGAATTTTTCACTGTTTGTGCATGTGTGTGGCTTCTTTGAGCACACTTTTGCTATCTTGCAATTTTTGTGGTTTTCAAAGTCATGCAGCACATTTGCACTGGCAGCGTCGAAATTCTAACTTGTGCCCCTGCACAACAGCCTGTGGGTGAAAACAAAGAACCCAAATGCCTATCATAATGGTACCAGTGAATTTGCTGAGGCTAGTTTCTGTAGGAGAGTTTGCTTTTCCTTCTGAAGGGGGGCTACTGTGGCGACTTAAAGTGGGCTGCTGACCTGAAAGATGCGGGTTCGATCCCGGCCGTGGCGGTCAAATTTTGATGGATGATGGAAGCGAAATTCTAGGGGCCCGTGTACTATGCGATATCAGTGCACGTTAAACATACCCAGGCGGTCGAAATTTCCGGAGCCCTTCACTACGGCGTCCTTCATAGCCTGAGCCCCTTTGGGCATTAAACCCCTACAAACCAAACCTTTTGAAGGCAGTCCTCTCAGTCTGTTCAACATCGGGGAACCTCAGCAATTAAAAAAAATAAAGCCAAACTATCCCATGCTTCCCTATTTTTAATGCATCAAAAAGCGTGCAAATGCACGGCCCCCAGGAAATGCTTAAATTCAATTAATAATGACTGGCTGTACAGTCAAGTACTCTGTTGTAAGCAGATTGCAGCATGATCAGTCCCACAATGAAGTGGGTAAAGGGAAAGTGAGGGTTGAGGCACGCATGCATTTGGTTGGTTGGAGAACTGAAAAAAATTGGCAGTGGCTTAGCTCAGCCATGCCAGGATATACGTAGCAAGAGCTGCAGTTCTCCCCTGGTCTAATCGTGTTGTCGCGCCAATCATTATCAGGCCAGTGTGATGAAGGAAATGATTGGTTTACTGGCTGAAGTGCTAGAACGTATGATGGAGTGCAGCCGAACTGTGTGTGACGCCGGCACGAGGAGAGAGCTCAATTCAGCTGCACTTCAGCGCGTTATCATCTTCGGCGGCTGGTGCTGCTCCTGCTGTGTAAGGCCGCTGCTGCTGCTACAGTAGGCCCCCCCCCCCCCCCCCCCCCCCCCCCGCTGGCAAGAGCCCGGTGAAGCTGGGAGCCGGAATGATACTTTCCGCTTCTGAGGAGTGGCAGGGAAAGTTGGCGGAGTAGGGCCGCCGGCCGGTTGGGGCAGAGAAAGCACACATGAAGGTCCAGTGGGCGGGACGTCCTTTGTGAAGGCTGGCTTCAAGCGGTAGATTGAAATGGTGTCAGTGCGCCCAAGAATGTCGACGACGAAGAACTTCGATGTTCTTTCGAGTACACGGAAGGGACTGTCGTAGGGGCGCTGAAGCAGCTTGCGGGCAGAGTCTCTGCGAACAAAGACGTGCGTGCAAGTCGCTATTTCGGATGGAACATGTGAAGATGGTCGAGACTGGCGTCGGAGATGTGGCACTTTGAGATGACGGTGAAAATAGCGGAGCTGCGGCACGTAACCGGTAGAGTTGGGAGTTGTAGACGAATTGGTAGATTCGAAAAATTCACCAGGAAGACGCAGGGGTGAGCCGAAGACAAGCTCTGCAGGAGTGCAACGAAGATCTTGTTTCAGTGTATTACGGAGGCTGAGCAGAACCAGTGGTAGGGAGGCAGTCCAGTGGGTGGTGTCGAGTTGGGCTTTGAGGCATGTTTTTAGCAAACGATGGAAGTGTTCGATCATGCCGTTGGCGATGGGATGGTAAGCAGTAGTTCTAATTCGTAGTTCTAGACTCATACTGGGCGCCACAGTCAGTGGTGATGGTCGAGCGAACCCTGTACCGGGAGACCCAGCCGGCGACGAAGGTTCTGGCGATGGTGTCACTGGTGGCGTCAGGCAGAGGGAACACTTCGGGCCAGCGAGTAAACCGATCGATGCAAGAAAGAAGATATGACTGCCCAGCGGAAGGTGGCCAAGGACCCAAGATATCGATGTGGATGTTGTCAAAACGGGCTGACGGCGGAGGGAACAAGCCGAAGGGAGAGGTCATGTGTTGCTGAGTTTTAGACTGCTGGCAAGTCAGGCAGGCACGGGCCCAGGCACGCACGTCCTCGTTGATGCCGGGCCAGACGTAACGTTTTATGAGAAGATGGTGCGTGGCGAGAATTCCGGGATGGTACAGGCCGTGGAGGGTGTCGAAGACAAGATGACGAAAGGCAGAGGGGACCAAAGGGCGCGGAGTGCCGGCCGAAATGTTGCAGATGATGGGGACGGGCCACGAAGGGAGGAGAATTTCACAGAGAACCAGCGAACGAGGGTTCTTGCGAAGATCCATAATTTCCGATTCATGTTGCTGCACTTTTGCGAGGGCTGTAAAGTCAGGGTTCGGTGATGGAGCAGCAGAGGCAAGGGAACCAGTAACACGTGACAGAGCATCTGCCGAGGCATTATCAAGACCTTGCACATGCCTGATGTTGGTCGTGAATTCTGCCACGTACGAAAGGTGACGAATTTCACAAGGCGAGAATTTACCGCTCCCTGATTTGATGGCAAAAATAAGTGGTTTGTGGTCGGTGACGATGTGGAACTGCCGACGTTCTAGGAGGTGTTTGAATTGCCGCACGGACATGTACATGGCAAGAAGTTCACGGCCGAAAGTACTGTAGTGGCTTTCAGCAGCGGAAAGCTTGCGGGAGAAAAAAGATAGAGGGCTCCAAGAACCATCCACGAGCTGGTGCAGCACGGCTCCAACGCCGGAGTCGGAGGTGTTAGCCATGAGGCATAGGGGTGCATCAGGGCGCGGATGGGCAAGGAGAGTGAGGTCAGATAGGTACGGTTTGGCAGCCTGGATAGAATCGAGAGCAGCTGAAGACAACGTCAGTTGTGTGGAGTTTGTTTTCTTGCCTTGAAGCATCTCTGTCAATGGTTTGAGGAGTGCAGCATGAGGGATGAAACGACGATAAAAACTGATAAGGCCGAGAAATGCACGGAGCTTGCAGATGGAGGCAGGCTGTGGAAAGCCTTGAATGGCCTGGACTTTTGATTGGAAAGGCCGAATGCCGGAGCAATTGACACGATGACCAAGGAAGTCGAGCTCCAACTTGCCGAATTCACATTTTGCTCTGTTGATGATCAGGGCGTAATCAGAGAGACATTGAAAAAGCTGGCGGAGGTGTTGCAAGCGCTGCGCTGTATCGCGGCTGAATACGAGGAGGTCATCGATGTAGGCCATGCAGAAAGGTAGACCCCTTGTAACTGTGTCCACGAAGCGTTGAAATGTCTGGCCAGAGTTACGGAGGCCAAATGGCGTGCGGAGGTATTCGAAGAGGCTGAATGGTGTGATGATTGCAGCCTTGTCGCCCAGGAGCTGCTGGAACCGCCACAGCAACTGTGTTGGTTTGCGGCCCCCCAGTTCTTCAGAGGAGATGAGCTGCTGCAGGAGGCGATGTTCCGAGACGGCTGTTCGCTTGATGAGCTCAGAAACCGTGTCAAACGGGGCCGAGGCGGGCGGAGTTATAAGGAGGTCGCGGACTTCGGCGGCAATCTCAGGTGGTAGCGACGCAGCGACGTGATGAACCTTCTGCGTCTGGGTGGCGATGCGGCCAATAGGGAACTGGCTGTTGACTTGAGCGAGCCAGAGCTGAGGATCAGCCAGCGAGAACTGGGGAAGGCGAAGGGACAGCACAGAGACTGCATTGAAGGGTATGTCACCGGGCATGGCGAAGGCGTTGCCATCGGCGTTGACTACGGGGGGGGGGGGGGTGTTTGAGCGGACGTCCGGAGTCACCAGTTTGTCGCGCCAGTCAGTATGACGCCGGCACGATGAAGGAAATGATTGATTTACTGGCTGAAGAGCTAGAACATATGATGGCATGCAGCCGAATGGCGCGTGATGCCATCATTATCTTCGGCGGCTGGTGCTGCTCCTGCTGCGTAAGGCTGCTGCTGCTGCTAGAGCATGGTCAGTGATATGACGACCCTTTACATCATCCTCTTCAGTTGTTGATGATGATGGTGCCATTGCTTCATTTTGGTTTTCTTGCGAAGGAACCATGCGAGCTGCCATGTGCCGCTTGTTACACTCCACCTCTTAGCGTCTTCGCTTGGCAAGACAAAATTCTCTTTGCTCAGGCGTCTCCCCTGCTCGTTTACCTTCTCATGGTCATTCTTTCTCTGCAGAATGGCCAAGTGCCAGGCGACGACTTCTGGGTCCGAAGAATTGATATTCTCGTGACGATATCGCCGCATAGCGGCCGTAGGAGTTTCCTTTTCTTCACCTATAATACGAAGCGATTGTGATACACCGAGTCATATCACCTCAGCTTTTTATACACACAGCTGCACATACGCAGTCCATCCACACGACCCCACACGCGGTTGAGCTCTGACATCATGCGGCGCGCACCTGCTGCCCTTCTCCGGTTGCCGCGCATGCACATTCACGCGCTACGCCGAAGGGCGTAGTCGGGTTGGCGAGCTCTGACATCATGTGCCTCGCACCTGCTGCTCCCTTCTGGTTTCGTGCATACGCACTATCGGCCTCCCATGCTCACAGCGAAGTGCTCGACTAGGTAGCGTAGTGTAGCTCTCACTACAAAAGGATTAGAATGAACCCAAGGGTTCTGCGGAACCCTATTTGAAGATCCTCAAGTCAGTGAATTGCATGAAGGCAGGTGTCTGGATTATTGCTTTTCTGCAGGCATGACTGTGATGACTTGGAGTTGGACTGGTTCAAGACCTACAGGTCTTGGTACTGTGCTAGCGCTGTTTCAAAGTCTCCTCACCTCACCTGCAAGTATAGCACAAGTTTCGAAGGCGAGGTGACGTGCCTTAAGGCGTCTGGTGAGTAACATCTAGTGTTTGTTGCTTTCTCAGTCACTGACGTGCAGCTCACTGGCATGCAGCTGAGGAAAGAAACGAGGCATTCCTAAACCCTAGTCCAATACCGTATTAATTTATTTCATCAGAATCAGAGGCTGCTTTTGTAGCTTGAAGAGGCCCAGAAAACTATTACAAAACAGTGGCATTGACATATTGGATAATGTACTTATGGGGACAAAAGTTTTCGGGATGCGAGTTCTAGGAAAAATGTTTAATGTAGCTCTACCTTGCTACCCAGTCGCCTGATATTGTATGAAGGCATTAAAGGCCTAAATGCTGCTTCCTTTCTTCACAGTATCAGGTGACTGGGTAGCGAGGTGGAGCTGCAATAAACGTTTTTCTTAGAACTCGCATCCCGGAAACCTTAGTCCCCAGTAGTACATATTAGTGCACGTGAGAAAGAAATCTAAGGATGAAAAAGTGGCACCATGCAAAATAATGAACATAGTGAATCAATATAAATATGGAATGGTAGAGTTGTAATAAGGGGGTAGTTACTCATTAGCATCCATGCAAGCGCATTCATACGGCTACAAAGGAGAGTTATACAGCTTCCACAGATACTTCATAGCTGAAGAAAAATTCGTCCTGGTTCAGGGTTCAGACCTGGGACCACTGGGGCAGTTACTCTACCAACTTAATTGACCGGGGCGGGTAGCATAAGGTAGGGACGTGAGGGTGAATTGATCAACAACAGTGTTGGTGCAATGTACAGGGGAATCCCCCAAGGTAGACTTGTAATAAAGAAGTAATTACTCATTAGCGTCCATGCAAGCGCAGCCATTCGGCTTCAACCTGATCTGGAGCTTGAACTGGTGACTACTGCCTCACCAGGGCAGTTGCTCTTTCTTTCAACTGCTTAGTTTCTGTGGAAGCTGTATAGCTTTCCTTTGTAACCATGTGTCTGCGCATGCTTGGAAGGTAATGAGTAATTACTCCCCTATTATTGCGAAAGCAATTACGCCAGGTCTAACCGCTCGCCGCGTATGCCGTGGCCCCCGAGCCGGCGCCACGCCTAACAGGTGGTCTCTCTGTTGATATGACGACTTCCTTGCCTTGCGCTCGCTCCGTGGCGACTTCAATGGGATATATAGCAGTGCGCTACGCGTTAGTTGATCAGTCTCGCCATGGAAGTTACCGACGAAGAGTCTATATCTGACTCTAGTTGCTCTACTGCTTTGGAACAGTTAAATTCTAAGGCGAAAGCTAAGCAAGCTAGGAAGAATGAGAGAAAGAGGTTGCAACATGCCCAGGAAACAGAGGAACAACGAGAAGAACAATTGCGAAAACGACGAGAAGCCGAAGCAGCTAAGCGAGCTTTCGCAATTCAACCAGGTTTAACCAGAGCTAAACCATAGCCTATTTTTTACAAATGTGGAATGAAACTCGTCACATTCAGGTTGGCTTAAAATATGTGTAACAGAATCGTCTTAAGCTGGAGTAAACTTCATTTACTGGAGTAATTACTCTAGCATCCATCTGAGCATGGCTATACGACTGCAGAGTAAAGTTACATACCTTTAAGGCAGTTTAATAATGAGTCACCAACTCGCCCAACTTTCTGCATTACTTGCATCTTGCATCACTTGAACGTGAAGTCTTGCATCACAAACAAAGTAATAAAGCCTCGTGCCGGCAGCTTTGAGGAATCAATAAACAACCATTACAAATCTTTGCGTCAATATTCTACAGACTATTCCCAAAGCTTCAGCAGGCAGAGGGGCCGCCTATGATCTCTTGCACTGGCTATCATTGGTGCCTTGCGGCTTTTGATTGATTCATTCACGAGTAGTTCACACAGGTGACGTGACAACCAGCTTGACCAGGTTTTGGAAGCTTGCTGATTGAGACGTTGAAGCGGCTGTGGCCAAACTTTACTTCTGGCATTTTGCAGGTGACTTGATTGTGACTGGCCACAAGTCTGGGCAAATCGTCACCTGGAATGCCCGCAGTGGTGATGTCCTCTCGGCGGTCAAACAGTACTGTGTATGCTCCATCACTGACCTCGTGCTGCTTGACCTTCGTGGCTCTGGTGAGCAGCGCTCGCTCATGAGTGAGGGATAGGAGCCTCTATGGGGCCCATTATAGCAAGGTGACAATAATTATGGACAATATTTTCTCTTTTTTTATTATGTTTTCATGCTACAAGCAGTGATTCCACGCCAAATTGCCCAGTTTTGGGTTCTTTTCTGGTTGCCTCGAACGAGCGCTGAAGTGGGCTGTCACAGTGCTCATGACATTGAAGGTGCCTTTGAGTTGTTCTTGGCCAGTCACAGTATGGACGGCGTACACTTCCCAGACTTGCACGTGAAAAATATTTGGCGTTATCTGGTTTGGAGCTGCATTCACAATAAGACAAAGACAGCATAAACCCTGGGTACAATGCTCTAGCAGTCTGATAAATTAGTCTATATTACAAAATGGACTGCGAGTGAGTTGCTCCTCTGTTATTTCAAGCAAATAAAAAAAGCAGGAGCTTTACAAGATTCATGCCTGGCACTTGATGTCAAGCAACTAAGTGCGCAGTGAAGTCATTTGTCCTGGCAATGCTGCCTTGGCTCAGGGCTTTCTTTTTTAAAGTTTTCTTAGTAAAGTTGTAATTCAGGCTAAATCTGCCCAGATATGAAGAAAGGGTGCGATTAAATCAGCCTTGGATGTCTGCAAGATTAAGAGCTGCTCTGTGTCGGTGTGCGTTATTTTTGAGTCACTGTTTTCAAAGGGTTTTCAAACAGCACAGAAGAAAGGATGAATGCCCTAAGCCCTGTGACAACTTTTATTTGCAGGGAAAGAAATGCTTGAGTACTTAGTCAATAGTACGGTGATCATCACCAGTGGATGAGGTCTACAAAAGACAGCCACACTCGCACAGAGACTGAACAAATATTACCGTATTTAAACGATTGTAAGTTGACCTTTTTTTAATTTTTAAAATCCGAAGTGGGGGGTTGACTTGCAATTAAAACGAAAACATCGCACTATATGTAAAGGCGAGACAAACGAGATATCAGGCATGCTACAGCATGGTTGCATTCTTGCTGCGTGGCTCCGTGGCATCGCTGTTGGTACTGGCCTTGAGCAGCTGCTGTGTGTCAATGCGCAAAACTGGCATATCCTCCCCGCGCGCGCGGGCGGCGGCCGATGGCGGCTATCAGTAAGCAGCAAACTGGCACCCCACACGTAGCTGCTGACTGGCTTTGCTGATAAGCGGCGGCAACCCGATAACGCAATTGCGTTCTACGGGAAGCTCAAGCGCGCGAGTTTTGTTTACTTTCAAATGCATGCTCTGCGCTCAAGGGAGCGTTGATAGTTGATGGAAGGGCCGCTGTTCAAGTTGAGGCGACACCCCCACTCGGAACGGCAGCGGTGCCGGCATGGAGGAAGGTCAGTAGGAGTGTCGGTAGCCGATGGAAGAGCCAACTCCATTCACGCGTAGTTTCTCTCTGGCTCTGACGCATTTGACTACTGCCGGCCACGTTTCACAAGTTTTTAATGTAGTGCTTTGTCAGTCATCATTTGTGCTCCAGATCCGGCAAGCAACCGGTGCTCGTTCATGGCTGCATTAAAGATGGCTGCCATTTTTTACACCGAAGAAACGAACTGCCTCGTGCCGGGCCACAAGTTCGATGTTCGCAACGGGTTGTGCAGCTGTGACAGCTGCAGTGAAGAAAATTTTCAGCTGTTCCATGCGATGTCGTGATGTGGCTGTTTGCGAAGTCCGGGACTTTGCTGGACGACAACGTTAGAATGACGTGCTGTGGGACCACAGCAGCGATCACGACGGCAGCACTAGTGAGGACGGTGGCGCAAGTGTGGACGAGTAGTCCAGGGACTAATACATTTTTATTTTGGAATGTGCCCACGGGCACGCCTGCGCGTTGCAGCCGATAGCGGCTGGCGATAAACGGCGACCGCTGGATAATGCTATCGCGTTCAGCTATTCGAGGCTAAGCTTAAACAACCTCAGAAGTTTTTTTTTTATTTTTCGGAAATGTGATTTGGGGGGGGTCGACTTACATTCAATTCGACTTACAATCGTGTAAATACGGTATACATGTCTCAGTGAATGCAGAGCAAAAACTGGACACAAGCACAACTGGAGAGAGAGGCACAACATATGTGCTAATTAATTTTGTCACACAGGAGCATGAGGACAATATTTCCTTCATTTTCCTAAAAATTTATAATAGACGTAGTGCCCCTGAATTTGTGTTGGTGGTTTTAAACAGTTAAATATAAATCAAACCATTTATTGTTTTGAACAGTTAAACGTTAAACGGCTTATTTCGCGTGCAACTCTAGCTGCAATGAACCATTGTACTTTTCATGCTAAAATGCCCCAGTGCACAAAACCTGTTCTTTCTTGCCTTCAATTCGTTTGTGGCAGTCTCGTTCTCTCTTTGTGCCACCTGGTCACGTAATTCTGTTGCTCGCATGTGTGTTACTGCTAGTGTCTACCTTAACACAAGTTTGACAGTTTGTGCTAGCTGTGCTTAAACTTTTTGCAGCGCTTCTGTTGCAAACTAAACAAAGCCCACCTACCTGTTTCACTTATTACAGAATTCAGCTTAACTGAGTGTACCTTTATAAAGAGTCCTGTGAGGATGGGAAAAAAAAGGCAAGTCAGAAGCATATGCATCTGTCCATTTGTAAGCAACATCAGAAAACATCACCTGATCTGTGAGGCACTCCATGTGCTTTTGCACGTAACATTGGCTGATGCCTGGCCAGCATGTTAGCTAATATCTTGCTGGCTGGAATGATTGGCCAGTGTGCAGACCATTCGGAATACTGTGTTTACTCGTGTAATGAACCTACTTTTTTTCCACAAATTTTGACATCAGTTTGCGGGTGGGTTCACTACGTGGGAAAAAAAGTTTCAAGTGATATTTTTAGATGGGTCAAAATTTCATATCATACCTCTGTTCGTCATCAACAAACGCACGCCGTCAGACGTGTTCGTGCTGCTGATGTTTAGCATTGTTCACTTTGACGCAATCCGACAATCTTGTGGTAGCTGACAGCGCCGGCCAATTGCGGCGAGGTAACATGAACATGCCGAACACCGGCCCTAAAGATCAGGCGCGAGTTTTTTACGGGAAGTTAAAAAAACACACAGGGCAGTTACGAGTGTGTAATGCCAAAGATTAAGCCTTAACTTAGAGCACACAACGTTTTGGCGCATCCACCCCTCAGGTGCTCTCCTCAAAAGATAAACAAACAAGTGGCGATTTAATCGGCGAGCAGCATCTTGGTGCGCTGCCAAGGTCTGTCCTGCAGATGGCGCGAAAGCTAAGGAACCCGCTGCAAAACCTAAAGGCAAAAACAAAAGCAAATTATGGACGAAAAAAGTGGGGGCGGCTTCATTTTGTGAGTGGGTCCCTTACGCGAGTACCCTATGTATGATACTTGAATTTATTGCCATTTTGTCATAAGCTCAACTAGCATGCCTACTCCACTACAAAGGCCTTTCCCATGTCTCTCTAATGAATCGTGTCCTGTTCCAGCAGTGGCCACCTTATCCCTGCAAGCTTCCTAATCCGATCTACCCATCTGACTTTCTGCCCCCCCTTCTATGCTTGCCTTCTCTTGAAGTTCACTCTGTTACCCTTAGCTGACCATTGGTTGTTTTGCCTTCACATCACATGCTCTGCCCAGGCCCATTTTTTCTGTTCCCGAGCATCCGCAGGGACATCCCCACAAGGGCATGATGGTGAACAGTGAATCACCACGGACCCGAGCACCCACGCCTAGCCATGCGTGGCATCGCCGTGTCCAGGGAAAAGGGGATCCTGGTGGTTGAGCCGATGCCGAGCGTTTGGACCTTAAAGGCCCCTCGGCGGAGGCAACGCACCACTTTGGCCCCAGTTTCCTGTAGACGGCACCTCCGGCCTGACTCCACCAGGGAAAATCCGCAGTTGCCTTTTCCTGTCCTCCTCTCCATCTTTTACTTTCCTATCTTCTTTCTGACTACTCTCCTGTCTCCTCCTCGTTTCCCGGTTTTTTTTCCTTCATGGGTGGCTAGGGTTAACCTTGTGTGGCGAACTACCCTGGGTTTCGTCATATTTGGTTATAGTTGAGGTGTACAGCTGGCGTGAGCAGGACTTGCGTGCAAGTTGCTGTTCTGTCTCCTTGTTGGGCTCCGTGGTGGGTGGCTGGCACCGTGACTGAAAAACTAAATTTTTTTTGTGGCTCCCCTCTATTCCAAACCTGATCGCTCTCTAAAAAGAGGGTGGAACGATGAAGATTTTTTTCAAAAAAGAAAAGTGTCATTCCCAAAATTTCATGTTATTCACAGCAAAGCTGAAGAACAACAAGCAAGATTGATTTCCCCATTCCTGGTAGCAAAGTGCCTGACAGATACCTTGGGCTTTGGGTACAAGGTATCAAAAATGGCTTGTAGTGACTTACTGCTCGAACTATGTGACACCGTCCAGCACTCGAAACTTGCAAACATTGTATCGATAGGGGAGATTCCTGTCTCCATCATGTCACACCGATCTTTGAACACAGTCCGAGGCGTCATATCAGAAATTGATTTTGTTCACCTCTCTGAAAAAGAAATGCTTGAAGCCCTTGCCGACCAAGATGTCATACATGTTCAGCGGATAAAGATCCGGAAGGATAACAAGGAAATAGGTACGAAACACATGATCCTCACTTTCAACACCAGCACACTACCTGAAAGCATTGAAGTCGGGTACCTGAAAATAAATGTAAGGCCATATATTCTTAACCCACGCAGATGTTTCAATTGCCAGAGGTTCGGCCACAGAGTTGTAGTGGCCGCAAAACTTGCGCGAAATGCTCGTTGAAGGACCACCAGTCAGATGAATGTGTTGCGGCCCCGCGGTGCACAAATTGCAAGGGAGACCATGCTGCATATTCCAGGGCTTGTCTGTCCTGGAAGAAAGAAAAAGAAATAATTACTCTGAAAACCACTGAAAACATTTCTTTCAAGGAAGCAAGAAAGCGATACGCCGAAACAAACAGATTCTCCTTCACTGCAAAAACAAACTTCGCCAATGTGGTGCGTGAACGCGGTGCATCACACCAGGCTTCGGCACCTGTCCAGGCCGTACGCAGTGGGCCTATGGCAGGGCCATCCGCACCCCTTGGTGGAGTAGCTGATACTACTCCGCCAACCCCAAAGCAGGCAGACCCCCGGGTCAGCGGGCCTCAAGACCTCTTCCCGCAGGTCAAGGTCTAACTCAAAAGTCAGCGTGCGTCCTGCACGGTCGTCCAGCGCCTCTGCTGAGGTGATGGACACGACCCAGGGCAGCCCCGTGCCTTCCACATCGGACACACGGCGGAGGTCTTTGGATCGATCAAAAAAAATTTGAGGCTCCGAGTCACGGGGCCAAATCATAGTTAACCTAATTTTATCTGCACACACGCACTCAACATCAAGATGGCTTTCATAATACACTGGAACTGCAGAGGTCTTGTAAATAACTATAACGACATAAAAGACATTTTAAACACAATTTCCCCTATTGCTTTGTTTCAATCTAGGCCCTCAGCACACGAAGGTGTTAAAGAAGTATACTGTCTTCTGCAGTGACCGAGAGGGGGCGAGCAGACTCTCGGGAGGCGTAGTCATCATTGTGCAGCCTGGGGTAGCAGCTAGCGAGATCAAACTGAAAACTAGGTTCGAAGCCGTAGCAGCCACCATGGTTGGTTACAAAACCATTACACTTTGTAGCGTATATCTCCAGCCACATCTCGAAGTAAGACAGCATGAATTAGAGAACCTTTTAGAAGAGTCACCGGAGCCATACTTGATAGCTGGTGATTTTAATGCACACTCTTGTTTCTGGGGCAGTGGGAAAACCGATAGCAGAGGTCGGGTTATTGACGGTTTTATACTATCCAACAATATTTGTTCATTGAACACCGGTAAACCTACTTATTGCTCCCCTAGTGCAGGAATAATGAGTGTTTTAGATTTGTCTTTTAGCTCTCCATCAGTTTTTAGCGATTTTAAATGGGATGTTTTAGACAACCCATATGGAAGCGATCATCTCCCTGTTGAAATCTGCCTGTCATCCCCACCGTCAGTCACCCAGACAAAACCACGGTGTTGTAAGCTCAATTTAGCAGACTGGCAGCTTTTTAGAACAGCAGCCACGTTAGAAAATATTACGTTAGAAAATCTTTATGTAAATGAAATAAATGAGAAGTTCACAAATTGTATTCTTGCTACCGCACACTTGTCTATCCCCCAATCTTCAGGAATAGTACAACACAACCATAAAGTGTGGTGGGCACGAGATTGCAAAGAAGAAAAAAAGCAACAAAATAAAGCTTGGGGTATATTTCGCCGATACCCCACACAGGAGAACCTTATAAACTTTAAAAAAGCAAGAGCAAAAGCACGGTACATAGGTCGAAATGCCGAAAAATCATCCTGGCAGCGTTTCATTTCCTCGATAAACAGCCAAGTCTCTTCGAAAAAAATGCGGGAGGCAGTACACAAAATGTATGGTCGCTGCTCTCCATTCACAGTTCCTGTTCTGACCGCCCCTGGTGTAAAGACATATAAAAGAACAAGCTGACATATTAGGCGAACATTTTTCCACTGTATCTAGTTCCTGTAACTATACAGAATCATTTTTAAAATATAAAGACACAGCCGAAAAAGAAAGACTGCCGATAAAGGGCAGTGCTCACGAAGCATATAATAGCCCATTTACACTAGAAGAAATTAAGAGCGTACTTTCTTCCGGTAAACAGACTGCACCAGGACCAGATGGATGAAGTCCATTACGAAATGCTTGCCCACCTGTCCTAACACGCTGTAGACACGTTTCTGAAATTTTTTAACAAAATATGGTTATCAGGAGAGATTCCAGAGGCTTGGAAAAAAGCCATTATTGTATCGTTGTTGAAGCCGGGAAAAGTACCTACCTCCCCTGTCAGTTACAGACCTATAGCCCTAACAAGCGTACTTGCCAAATCCTTCGAAAGCATCCTTAACATTAGATTAATGTTTATACTACAATCCCGTGATCTTCTTGACATCCATCAGTGTGGGTTTAAAAAGGCATGCTCTACAACCGACCATCTAGTCCGCCTAGAGAACACAGTCCGAGAAGCCTTTATACACAAGCAACACTGCCTTGCGGTCTTCTTCGATTTAGAGAAAGCCTATGACACCACATGGAGGTTTGGCATACTGCGGGACCTTGGAGACCTCGGAATCCATGGTAGAATGCTAAAATGCTTGAGTGACTTTTTGACCAACCGTTCATTTCAAGTACGCTTGGGTGCCACTCTTTCTAAGGATTTCATTCAAGAGAACGGCGTGCCTCAGGGGTGCATTTTAAGCACCACGCTTTTTATAGTAAACATGAATTCCCTAGCAAAAATAATTCCAAATTCTATCATGTATTCAGTCTACGTCAACGATCTCCAGATTGCTTGCACATCCTCTAGCGTTACATCGTGTGAGAGGCAAATACAGCTGACAGTAAATAAACTAACAACATGGGCAGACAAAAATGGTTTCAAGTTTTCTACGCAAAAGTCAGTAGCTGTTCTTTTCTCGCTTAGAAGAGGACTGCGCACTGATCCCTCCCTGTATTTAAATGAAGTCGCACTACCAATTAAAGACGAGCACAAATTTCTAGGAATAACTTATGACAAAAAGCTCACATCCCTACCACACATAAACATACTAAAAAAAAAAGCTCCTAAATCTCTGAATATACTAAAAGTACTTTCACGAAAACATTGGAGTTCCGATAGGACTTGTCTTTTACAGATTGATTGCTCTGTAGTACGCTCTACATTAGATTACGGATGCATAGTTTATGGATCAGCGAGGCAATCGTACCTTAAACGGCTAGATCCAGTATATATAATTTAGGCTTGCGTCTTTCCACGGGTGCATACAGGACGTCACCGATAAACAGTCTTTATGTGGAAACCAACAAACCATCACTTACAGAGAGAAGAACCATGCTCACATGATCGTACGTTTTAAAAATCCGTTCACTACCTAAACACATCTGTCACCAAATAGTCACAACGTGCCCACCTAGAACACTATTTAACAACAAACCATTAGCTATAAGGCCGCTTCTCCTGCGTTTTGAAGATATGTGCAAAAACCTCGGCGTAATGGATGCATTACCTGGCATTGCTCTAAGACATGGTCCACTGCCTCCATGGTTCAATTTTCCTGCAATCTGTGACCTCACTCTTGCATATTTCCGTAAAAAACTAACTTTACAGCAAAATATAATACAAGAATTCCTTGCCCTTGAAGAAAAATACAGTAGTTTTACAGAATTTTATACTGATGGATCAAAAGCAGATAGTTGCGTAGGAAGCGCAGTGGTGCGAGGAAATTCGGAGCAAATAGTAAGACTACCACAGTGTTCCTCCATCTTCACCGTGGAGTGCTACGCAGTATGTGGGGCCATGGAAAAAATATTAAGTGAGAACCTCAAAAATGCAATTATTTACGCAGACTCCTTAAGTGTACTTAGAGCTCTCCATTCTAAAAATGCAAGCTCCCCTCTGCTTGGTGACATCGTACACAACATAGTAACTGCCACAGCTCAACGACAAAATGTAAAACTGTGCTGGGTCCCGAGTCATGTGGGAATAAAAGGCAATGAGAGAGCAGATGTGTGTGCTGGTAAAGCTCATGGCAAGGAAATAAAGTAAATATACCGTTTAATGATTGCATGAAATTAGTAGCAAGGAAACTAAGAAAAAAATGGCAGTCTGCTTGGAACAATGAGGTAAATAATAAACTACACTTGGTAAAACCAGTTTTAGGTGAATTTAAGTCATGTGTGCACCAAGAACGTTTCAAGGATGTGATCTTATGCCGTCTCCAAATAGGCCACACGCACCTTATGCACAACTTCCTGCTAACAAAACGAGACAAACCTGCTTGCCAAGAATGCGGAGATGAACTCACGGTTAACCACATTTTATTCTCTTGTGTGGAACTGGAAGAACTAAGACAAACGTATTTTACTGAATTTTATAATAAATGCATTCCTTTTCATCCCGCACTGCTTTTAGAAGATGATGCAATTGTTGATATATCATGTGTTTTTAGCTTTCTTAACGAAATGGGATTTCTCAAGAGACTCTACATTTTTTACCCACTGGTTTGTTTGAATTTTAGTGCACCTCAGCCACTTTCTCGTGCCTGACAAGAAGGCTGAGGCTTTCATTTTGAATTGGTTGGGAGCCTCGATATCCTTGCGCAGCCAAGGAAAGCTACTGAGGTTACCCGGCCCTTTTTTAAAGATTTTACCTGTAGCCATTTCTAAAATTTGTGTATGTGTTCACTGGGTAATATTAACGTTTGAGGGCCTCTAGAGCTGGGATGATCCTAACATTTCTATAATATTCAACAAAAGAATTTTCCTATACCTTGTTCTTGGCGCATGATGGCCTCAGTTGCCTATGTGCCATAAAACACAACACAACACAACCATTTTTTCTCCTTGATTTCGATAAGGATGTCATTGTCTCTCGTCTATTCCCTGACCTACTCTGCTCTCCCTTCTCTTAACACTACCTGTGTCATTTCCCTTTCCAAAGTTGGCTGCGTTCTCCTCAGTTCAATTTTTAACCTTTTCATTAGCTGCCTAGTCTCTGTCTCACAGGGGAGCATTTCCCCATGGATGTGGGTTGCCACAGATTGCTAGAGCTTGGGCACTGACATATGTATCGATCTCAAGTGCCAAGGTGCATAAGAGATGAAGATTCTTGGGTTGAATGGTGCATTATTTACGCTATTGCAAAACAAAGACAGAGACGGAATCAGCTGTGTGGTTTTTGCACTCCTGGAAGCCAGCTGGGGCCGTATTTCGAGTTTGTGTCATAATAAAAAGTGTCATAATCTGCCCCAGCGGCCGCACTTGATTGGTCGAAACGTAAGAAGTGGCTGTCCCTTCGGTTGCGACTGTGAGTGGCGGCAGGATGTCACTGCGTTGCGGTTGCAGCAGGGAAATCTCCAGCGGCGCTTTTGCTCTTTGCTGACAAATGGAAGGAGGCCAATGTGAGAGTGGAAACATTCAGCCACTAGTTTAGTTGCCCATCTGATTCCACTGTAAAGGGGTATGAAAGTTGCTTTATATGCCCTGTGGACTTCAACAAATTGAAACAATAGCTCAGATACTCTTTCCTGTACCATAAAGACCGGAGGTGTACCTAAGAAAATATTGTACGCGACTGTGCATGGCTTTGCAGTGACAGAAGGCGACCACTACAGCCATCGATCGCCTATGGTAAATAAAACGCAGCTAGCTTGTTCACATAACGCGGCGTTTTACATTTATCTTGGGGGTAAAAGGGAACGGAGAGGAAAATTTTTAGCATGCACTCATTCGCTGCACAAAGCGCACTCCGTGCCGTGCTGAACCAAGACGCCAAGATGAATTGCCGTCTGCAGCATCGCTGAATAAAAGTTGGTGCTGTTATCGGACAGTTGTGCAGATGGTAATTTACTTTTTAATGGAGAGCGTTAAGGGCCCCGTGTCACAGAAAAGCCGGTGTCATCGGCGTCGGCGGCGTTGGCTGTGAGCGAAAATTCTTTCCACCCCCCCTTCTTCCCCCTCCTCGCAATGTGTGTCACTGCCCCAACAGATAGCGCGCGACAGCAGCGCCTCCCGCTCGTCCCTTTCGGGTGCAGCGGGGCCGTGCAGGCACGCAGGAATTGCGCGCCGAACGGGCGATGGCGTTCCATGGACTCCCTGGCAGTGCTGCAGCACGCTGTCGCGTTCCACTCTTAAAGGTGAAGCTTAAGCGTCCTCCAATTTTTTCATTCCTTTTATGCAGGCACTGCAAGAACAGCGAGAGGCTGCTGATATGTTTTTAATTTTTTTGCCGCCAATAAATAAAAGGGATGAGCTAAAAAATAATCTTGTTGTGTTTCTCATCATAGATGCGTTGGGAGACTTTGCAGACGAAGTTTTCATAAGTTCGCCGTGATATGAAGCGCATGCATGCCCACACTGACGCCTCAAAACTAACTTGCAAGCTAACTTGCGAGCTCAATGCAGAGCCACTCCACCGCGGCTATCGAGAACTGTAAGGGACACCGAAAAACCACCTCAGGCATATCAAACGCTTCGGTGTAGCAGCGCGTCGTTGGTGACTGACCATTCGTGCACATGAGTCGTTTCACGCTGGCAGACATTACACACAATCATGATGCAGGACGCTTCAACAGCTAATATAGAGCTCTAGAATAGGAAATGCACGTTTGCGCGCAGTAAACACAAGTGTTTTGAGGGTCATTGTGCTTTATGCTACATCATTCAACACACGCAGATGAGATAACTCCGGTGATAGTGGCGCCATTAAGTCTGAATGAAGAGAACAATTTCTAAAACAAACCGGTGCTTGTTAGGCCTATAAGCTACTGAAGCATCCAGCGAAATAAAAAGGCCAAATTTATCGTCCATCCAATTTGTTATAGGCAAGATAAGACGAAGTGAAAGTCCCATACCCTGTTTATAGCCAGTTCACGTGCCGAAAAACGCAGTAACACCGAGGAGTTCACTTTGAAGCGAAAGGCTCTGCTTCAGAGCGCGCCGCCATGTTGGCTGTCCTTGAGCATCTGCTGCTAGAGTTGTCCAGAGGAGCATACGCTATGTGTCCGACGTCACCGTCCGATTTTTTCGACCCTTTTCGCTGCATCCGAACCACCACATCCACTTCCGGCGTTTTGACCAATCAGGTGTAGCCGCTGCGGCAGATTATGACGCTTCTTATTATGACATAAACTCTGAATACGGGCCGTGTTCGAGCTCGTGCGCACTGCAGTGCTAGCTAGCGACTAGGTGGTGCTTCCTGCTTATTTTTAACACCCTCCTGCGCACACGCAAGATGCTAGGTTGGTGACTGTTGCAGAACGACTGCCGTCTAGACAATGATGCTGGTGCCCTTGGTCTCGTGCCTGTCCTAGTTGCAAGTCCCCTAGGGCCAGTCGTGGATGAGAGTCCGCAATGGGGGAGGGTCGTGGCCTCACTGCATCATCAGGCCGTAGTGGCAGTTGTGTCTGGAATCTCAGAGTAGTAGTAATAAACTGTACTGATCAAGTGAGCAGGTAAGTCTCTTCGACCTAGGTGGGTGGCATCCTTGGTCGAGTTGGCTGTGGATCCTGGCCTTTCATGGCGTCCTGTTCAGAAGCCTTGGGGCCACCTTTGATTTCACTGTTGACCGTGACTCTCTAACATGCTGTGTGCCGGGCTGTTGGGCTCGGAGACCCGAGTCTACTCGAGTCTCCGCTCCTGGGTTTTTCATCATTGCCTTGGGAAACAGACTCACATTGTGTCCTGCCGTTAAGTTGCCAAATGCCGAATTGTGGCACCCAAATCGTACTACACTACAGAGCATTGTCGAGGGGCATGACAATGTGGGCCACGCAAGCTGTTGACTGACTGGCCTTTTTCCAAGATTTGAGCTTCTTCGTCGTAGGAGTGGCGCAAGCAAGAATACCCACTGTGTGCGGCGTAACATGTAAGCTCTCGCTCTGTATGCTACTTGCTTCTCTTGTGTGCCTGCACAATTCTTGGTGCAGAAAAACACCCATGGGCTTACGTCCTAGTGCCCCCATTAGTAGGTTGGTTGGAAGCCTTTTACACAGCACTTGCATTTTAGGAGACCCGGCTCACTGATGTTTTGCCATTGGCGAGCCCAATTTGCATTAGTTGCATTTTTAATGCCACATAACTGATTACATCGTGCTGTCTCCCTTGAGAACGGAAACGACCGCAGTTTGCGATTGAGCGTTGGCGGAGGTGGGAAGAAATGTCACAGTTTAGGCTCACATGTTTGTTGTAAACAGGATTGCAGACCAAATTGGAAAGAAATTTCTTCTTTATTACCTAATGTCTTCTATACCTGATGTTTGTTACAAATAAAAAAGATTCCCTTAATGGGAGAGATAGGGTGGCCAACCAGATGAGCCGAAAATCTCTCTTATCCCCGATTGTCCATTACAGCCGTGGCACTTATAGCAGCGTCCAACTGTATATGCAGGCACACGTCCCTGGGACTCTCTTGGCTGTGTGCACTCGCACGTGGTGTGTGCTACATGCGTACCGCATCTGGAAGCTTACTCCCTGGGGATTAATTGCCGCAGGGTTGCCTTGATCAGGACATCGTATCCGGTCACCTCCCTGAAGTGAGTCAGATTTCTTTCATGTGTGTGTGTGTACAGGTGTCTTGTGCAGTTGAAAAGATATGCAGGTGCGGCATTAAAGGGTTAGTGAACGAAAAATGTGCTACCAAGATCCCTGGCCCAAATGATAACTGTTGCACTGAGAGTGGCCAAACCAACGCACCTTTCAAGCATCAGCGAAAAATGATTATTTTAATGAACATTTCTCAAACTGCTGCACCTAGCGGCTGCCTGTGAAAGCTCCGACAACTCTGCATTTCACGTCAACCCTGCTCGTTGCAAGCTATCGCGGCCCACACGATAGAGCACGTTTGATGTGCTTTTGCGTCATTGTCTTGAAAGAATCTTGAAGTCTATGCTTCAAGATTCTCTACTTACACCTCTTGGTTGTAAACTTAGGGTGGTTGCTTGCCTGATATGGTAAGTATTAATTACCATATCAGTAATTACCATACAAGTAAGTAATATAAGTAATTATTATATAAGTATGAAAAGAACGCCTTGACCTACACCTCACGTTCCTAGGACTTCAACAAAATAAACAGGGCCAAAATAGGTAAAATAGTCATGACGAAATCTGCTTTGCATGGTGAGTACCTGGAAAGAACTGCATCTGGAAAAAACTTCCATTGTTCGAGCATTTTCCCACAATGCACAATCGCCGTGGTTCACGAAACAATTTTTTTAGAGTGCACTTCTCGGTCGATTTCAGCAATGTAACTTCGGGACAGCATTAAAAACAAGGCATACAGGCAGATACAATAATTTTTCAAAGAAATCAATTTTTTGGCCATTTTTTGGGACTTCAAAGCCGCATTTCCCCTGAAGTTTTCATTTGACAACGTGTGCTCTTTCTGCGATGCATCCTTTGTGGATGCATCCTTTGTGAATGCATGCATCACTGTGAGAAGATGCCAGTCTGGTTTAATCTAACGTGTGTTGCAGAGTCTCCGGGGACCTGCTGGCTACCCTGTGTGTGGTGCGCTGCCTTGTGTCGGTCATGCGGGTGTCGAGAAATGAGGAGGGTGGTCTGCACTTCCAGCCATTGCTTCGGATCCCCAACAAGCAGGGCGCTTGCTCCTGGATCGGCATCACCCAGGCCTGCGTGAGTTGTGTGCTGGCTGACCTGAAAAGTGGTTTAGAAGAAAGGAAAGGAAGGCATTGTGACTGTCCCACTTATTGGGGCACACCTCAACCATGCCGGTGGGGGAGGGATGAAGGAATGAGTGAAAGCAGACAGAGAGAATGAAGCATTGTAGTAGGGCATGGCTCTGGATTAATTTCAACCATCTGTGGTTTTTTATAGTGCACTGACGTATATAGCACACAAGTGTCTTTTGCTTTTCAACTCCATTGAAATGTGGCCACGACTTGGTCTTGTTTCCTCATGCTTGGCAGTCTAACACTGTAACCACTGAGCCACCGCGGCAGGTGAGGTGGTTGGGAGTGCTTGCTCTTTGGCAAAATGAGCCACGTCGGCATAGAGGGTAACGAGAGAGCAGACTCAGCAGCAGTGAGAGCTCAAAATGGTGAAATCAAAAATGTGAACATGCCTTTTAAAAACTGCATGAAGTTGATACGTAACAAATTAAAGAACAAATGGCAGAAAGAGTGGGATAATGAACTGAACAACAAACTACACTTCATAAAGCCCACCTTGGGGGAATGGAAGTCGTGCAGACACCAGGAACGCTTCACTGAAGTAATCTTATGTCGCCTTCACATAGGACACACACACCTGACGCACAACTACTTACTTACAAAAGAAGACAAACCTGTTTGTGAAAGATGCGGAGACGAGTTCACACTAAACCATATCTTGTTTGCATGTTTAAACCTAGAAAAGCTAAGAAAGAAGTATTTTAGTGAATTTTATAATCAATGCATTCCATTTCACCCATCACTACTCTTGAGTGATAATCCAATGGTTGACATTTCTTATGTTTTTACCTTTTTACGAGAGGTTGGTTGTCTTAATGAACTGTGAATGCCTCACTTTTCTTTGATACACCTCAGCCACTTTCTCACTCCTGAGAAGAAGGCTGAGGTGTATTTCATTGGTTGGGGGCCTCGACATCCTTCCTGTGTGTGCAAAGGATGGCCGCTGAGGTTACCTGACCTTCTTTAAAGCTTTTACCATTAGCCATTTAAAAAAAAATTCTCTCTTTTACCTTCACTAGATGGTATGAAATAACATTCTAGGTCCTTTTCACCTCCGTTTCATTTTTGTCATATAAAATCCGACACAAGACAGTTTTGTATACCTTGCGTTTGGTACATGGTGGCCTTAGCCTCCTATGTGCCATAAAACCCAACACAACACAACACAGCTCTTTGGGAAAATGAAGAAAATAACTTGGGGAGAGCTGAGGATGACGAGCTTTCACCTGTGGTAAATGAAAGCTGTAGAAGACATCCGAGGTAAACTGGCGTCTTGATCAGTCGTGGTTCGTCTTCCACTCGGTGAGACCCTTGTGCAAACTGTCCCAGTGTACAATTACTGCACACTGGTGGTGTGCCCTTTTTTTTATCCCCCTTCTTATCCACACTCGTTTGGGTGCTCTCCATCATTAATCTTCATCTAATTTCTGCTTTAAAAATGATATCACAATAAAACTAGTGGTCTATATGAGCAGGAAGCTCAGTTCAACTTGAAGCGCCCTGTCATACTTAATGTTCGCTATCACCTGTGCACTGGAGCTTTTGGTGCAGTTCTTTTTCCACTGGCCCGGTGTCACATTTTCAGTTGTCTGTGCAATGTTAATTATTCACAAAAATCCGGTTCTGCTTAAAGGGTCAGCCTACTGAATGTTATAAACTATATTTTTCTTTCAACAATCAAAAATGTCTTGCCTGAATACTGTTGCTGACAGATTTTTCTGACTCTCTAGAGAGTGCAAAAACGTAAGAAAAATCTAGTAGTCCAAAAATCAAATTTCACACACAAAAAACATTAATTCTACCGAAAATAATTCTTGTACATGTGTTACAGAAAACAAAACACCGATTACAACTACAATTACTTCATCTAAAATGTAACTGATTTCAATGGTCAAATACAAACCATGAGGAGTAGCTGAACAGCTGTAGAGATGTAATTGATTCATCATCATCATCAGCCTGACTACACCCACTGCAGGGCAAAGGCCTCTCCCATGTCTCTCCTATCGACCTTGTCCTTTGCCAGCTGCGCCCACCCTATGCCTGCAAACTTCCTAATCTCATCCGCTCACTTAACCTTCTGCTGCCCCCTGCTACGCTCGCCTTCTCTTGGAATCCACTCCGTTACCCTTAAGGACCAGCTGTTATCTAGCCTTAGCCTTACATGCCCTGCCCAGGCCCATTTCTTCCTCTTGATTTCGACTAGGATGTCATCAACACGCGTTTGTACCCTCACCAACTCTGCCTGCTTCCGGTCTCTTAACGTTACACCTATAATTTTTCTTTCTATGGCTCGCTGTGCTGTCCTTAAGCCAAACCCTTTTTGTTAGCCTCCATGTTTCTGCCCCATAGGTGAGCACCGGTAAGATACAGCTGTTGTACACTTTTCTCTTGACGGATATTGGCAACCTGCTATTCATGATTTGAGAGAACCTGCCATATGCGCTCCACCCCATTCTTATCCTTCTAGTTATTTGCCTCTCATGGTTCGGATCAGCTCTCACTACCTGCACTAAGTAGACCTTTACCACTTCCAGTACCTTGTTGCCAATTGTGAACTGCTGTTTCCTTGCTAGGCTGTTGAACATTACTTTGGTTTTCTGAATGTTAATTTTTAGACCCGTCGTACTGCTCTGTCTGTCTAACTCATTGATCATGATTTGCAGTTCATCTCCTCAGTGACTGAGCAATTCAAAGCCATCAGCGAATCACAGATTATTTAGGTATTCTCAATTTACTCTTATTCCCAACTGATCCCAATTCAAGCCTCGGAATACCTCTTGTAAACAGGCGGTTAATAGCTCTGGCGAGATCATGTCTCCTGGCCTGACGCCCTTCCTTATTGGAATTTTATTGCTGACTTTATGGAGGACTATGGTAGCTGTGCAGTTGCTATATATATCTTCCAGTATTTTGACATAAGGCTCTTCTACTCCCTGATTCCGCAATGCCTGTATGACTGCTGAGGTTTCCACTGAGTCCTATGCTTTCTCATAATCAATGAAGGCTATATAAAAGGGTTGGTTATAATCTGCACATTTCTCTATCATCTGATTGAGGGTGTGAATATGATCTATTGTGGAATATCGTTTACGAGAGCCTGCTTGATCATTTGTTTGATTAAAGTCTAAGGTTGCCCTGACTCTATTAGCGATTACCTTAGTAAATACCTTGTAGGCAACTGACAGTGAGCTGATCGGTCTGTAATTTTTCAAGTCCTTGGCGTCTCCTTTCTTATGAATTAAGATTAAACGTATTTGCGTTCTTCCAAGCTTCTGGTATATTTGAGGTCGTAAGGCATTACGTATACAGGGTGGCTAGTTTTTCTAGCAGAATCTCTCCTCCGTCTTTCAACAGATCTGCGGTTACCTGATCCTCATCAGCTGCTTTTCCCCTCTGCATTGCTGCCAAGGCTTTCCTTATTTCCTGTTTCGTTACTGCCGGATGACGCATTGCTGTGCGCTACTGTCTCTCTCAATAGTGCTCTGATTATATTGGCTACCGTACAGATTTGTGTAGAACTCTTCGGCTACATTAACTATCTTATCCATATTGCTAATGACATTGCCCTCCTTGTCTCTTAACGTACACATCTGGTTTTTACCTATGTCTAGTTTCCTCTTCACCGCTTTTAGGCTACCTCCGTTCTTTAGAGCATGCTCGATTCTCTCCATATTAAACTTCCTTATGTCGGCTACCTTGCACTTATTTATTAACTTTGATAGCTCTGCTAGTTCTGTTCTGTCTGTAGGTGTAGGCGCCCACATGCTTTGACGTTTCTTAATCAGATCTTTAGTTTCGTGAGATAGCTTGCCAGTATCCTGTCGAACCGTCCTACCGCCTACTTTACTGCACACTCCGTAATGATAGCTGTCAGATTATCGTTCATTGTATCAACATTAAGATCGTCTTCCTCAGTTACAGCTGAATATCTGTTCTGCAGCGATATCCTGAATTTCTCTATTTTCCCTCTTACCGCTAGCTCGTTAATGGACTTCCTTTTCACTAGCTTCTTCCGTTCCCTCTTCAAGTCTAAGCTATTTCGAGACCTTACCATTCTGTGGTCGCTACAATGCATCTTTCCGAGGACCTCCACATCCTGCATGATACAAGGGTGAGCCCACAGCATGAAGGCAGTATGAAGGAAAAATTGGTTACTATTACACTAATTTTCACCTATTGTTTATTAGCATATAAAAGATATACACATGCAAGAATGAGCAGGTGCGGCTTGCTTGATCTATACTCTATTAGAGTACATGTGTCAGCAATTTCGTCTGCAGTTTTCTTCGGCATTCTTTTTGTGTTTTTTTGTTAACACATCAGTAGTGGCACTGAACAGTATCTCAATGTATGTGCCAGAGGGAAGCGCTTTGCTGTAACTTACGAACACCTTGTGCACCACCTTGAAGTTAGGCAAAGTGCCGCGCTTCATTGTTGCCGTGCTTTGAGTGGATGAAGCCCAAGCTCGCTAAACACGTTGTCGTCGGGAAATGCGAAGCGCAGAACATGGGGCTTATCAAATGCAGGCCGCTTGGGCTTGGATATGCGGACATCTTCGAACGCATGGCTTCGCAGCTCAACCAGTGTCACCCTGAAGCGATAGATTTCAGTGCTGTACTGTTGCTTGCCACAGAGTTCAGGTTTTTCGAAGTTATTTGACTATTTACAACTTGCTTTTGGAAAAATAAAGAATGTCATCGATTACTAGTAATAGGTCGCAGAAAAAAGTGACCGGATTACCAAGAACGTTACATGTTACAAAAAGTAACCAATGCATATAAATTTCTAACAAAATATAATTTTATTACAAAAAATCACTTTTAAAGTGTTGCGTACAAGTCTGCCGAAAATCATCGGAAAAGTACGAGAAATAAACGTAAAAGAACGTAATGGATTACAAAATGAAAGTGCAGTATGGAAAATGCAGTATGGGTAATACAGTGTGAAATTATGATATAAAATTCACAGAGTGTGCTCTTCATACATCTTGGCATACAACTGGACGGTACTTGACTGCACTCCCGTGCTGTCATTCAGTGTGTCTAGGGGTATACCGCCAAGGTGGACTAGTATTAAATCACATGAGTAATCACTTATTAATGCGAAGCATTAGATGGCTCAGTTCAAGGTCACCTCACCGCAAAATTTGTCAGCAAAGTCTGTCCGCAAAATGTGTCCACCGCAAATGGTACTGATTATAGAATAAAAATAAGAAAAGAAAATTGGGGCCTAGGCAGGAATCAAACACAACCCGCCGGCGTGCGAGACGGAGACGCTGCCACCTTGCCACGACACTCGTTTAGTGAATGCTTGTCTAGTGAATGCAAAGTTCTTAAAAACATGTCTTTGAGATATGTACTGAGGCCTACATGATTAATTATGAGCATGTTAATTATAGATGTTGCAATCATTTCTTCTTGATTTCAGCTAGGATATTATTAACTTGCATTTGTTCCCTGACCTTCTCTTCTTTCTTCCCGTCTTCTAACACTGCCTGTGCATTTCCCTTTCTATAGCTCACTGTACTGTCCTTAAATGAATTTTAATCCTTTTTGTTAGCCTTCTCATTTCCACTCCATAGGCCAGTGCTGGCAAGGTACAGGTGTTGTATACTTTTCTCTTGGAGGATACAGCTAAGCTTCTCTTCATGACCCGAGTGTGCCTTCCAAATGCACTCCACCCCATTCTCAATCTCCTACCTATTCCGCTCTTGTGATCTGGATCTGCAGTCAGCACCTGTCCTAATTGGATACTATATACTTTGACCACATTCCAGTGCTTAGGTGCCTGTCGTTAGAGTAATTACTCCCCTAAATACCCCACCATGGTGCTCTGTTTCAGTTGACGCATGTGGGCCCCCGTTGGATGGCCGGCAGGGTGTCCCTGGTCGACCAGCAAAGCCGGACGTGGCGGGTGGCGCTGCAGGGGTGTGGGGAGCCCCTGCATGTGATGCATGCCCTTATCCAGAGGCAGGGCTTCATCGTCATCACCACAGGTGAGCAGGAGCACACGCACAAGCTGCATGTAAGGAGACTCGCCAACTTCTATTCTAGGCTGTGATGTAGCCAGAATCGTGTTTTGCGACGGTCTCGGTTCTGGCAGTCCTGGTGTCTTGGGTAACATAAGAGTGCTCTCAAACAGATGCTGCCTCCCCCCCCCCCTTCTGTTTGATCTCTTTCTGTACTCTCTCTTTTGATCTCTTTCTGCAGTCTTCGGCGATCGCATGTGGACAACAAATTAAGTCATTTTAATTATTGTAAAAGGATGCTGAACATACTTCTATATAAAGCAATATAAAGTCAGGTATTGGGCACATCAGAAAGGGTTATAACGAGTGAGAAACGCGGGACATATGCGGTGTCTCCAATCTGGCTGTGAAGCATTCCCCAGGCTGGCACTCGCTTTCATCGGTGATTCTTGCTGAGTTATCGCTCTGCATAAACAAGTAAATGTACAACCGGTGCAAAAAAGAAGAAATTGTTCATCGTAAGTAGAATGTAGCTTTACATTTAATGCCAAACGAACGCGCAATTGCTGCCTAGGCAGCAATGCCAACAAAAGTAGTGCCGAGGTGCAGTAGTCATCATGGGTGCATTCCTTTGGAATTCTGTACTCGCACGGTAAATGCTGAATCCTGTGGAATTATCTTGAAGCATTCATTTAGCAAATACACATACTGTTTGCTGTATAAGCAGCAGAAGAAAGCGAGTAGCAGGTATCGTAATCAGCAGCCACGAGGCCCAGAGTAGTCTCGCGGCACGGCTGCGTGGCCGGAGCGAAGTGAATACACGACAGGTATTGGTCAGCATGAACTTGCATTATATTGGGATTAAAAATGAAGTAACAAGAAGAATGTGTCGCAGCCCGCACCATGAACCACTGAGACATCGTGTCATTGTAATGTGACCTGGGGATCGGCTGACTGACGCGCGTTGGCTACGGACCACCTGCACAGACGTCCACCGAGCATTGGTGTCGGCGTAGTGTGGCAAAGCTAAATACAATGCAGCAACTGCGTTGGCATACACTGTATGCCAACTGAGATCTGCCCGAGCGAGCCACTTGGTCTCAGAACTTGATGTTGCTCCTCACCCGCTTGGCCTTGCTCAGCATATTGCAGTACTGGCCAGCATTTTGAAAAGGCCTGGTATGCACAGCATATGTAGGAGAGCAGGTGACGCAGCGGTCCTTATGTCACTACTTTTGGGGCCTATGTGACCAGTGTTGCTGCTCGTTATTTGGGAGTGACATAACACACCCTGGCGCTCAGAAACCGAAACCGAAATCGCTTAGTATAAGTAATGCGGTAATAAATTATTTACCGTGCATATATGAATCACTGACCACATATCACGCGTCCTGGGGCAATACGCAATGTTTGAAACAAAGAACATGCCAACCAGAAATTTGGTGTCTCCACCCTTTTCCGCTCCACCTCTAGGGCATGATGGGATAGTGTTAATTTTCATCTATGCAGAATTGGTCACTGTAGAAATTAATTCGTAGATCCTTCAGAGTCCTTATACTCATACTATATATTTAGGCCTCTTCCAGTCCTCAGTTTCTGCAGGAGACTTCAGTCAGACGTTTTCTACAGCCAACGTTCACCGCATGGATTATCCCCTTGGTCCAAGGGTTGAAGCATCGACATAGCATTCGGTGGCAGGAAGCGAAGTACAATGTTGCTGAAACTAGCTCTGCAGTGGTAGGCACCGCTGTTGTCTACGTTGGCAGCTGTTGGCAGACATTGCATTGCAATTGTAGCCTATCAGGTCATCATTCCAAGACTTTGGCCGCTTGGCAAAAAGTTTGTAGGTCATCCACGCTCTTCGATTAGACCTGTAGGTTACCAGAACCAAAAACGTGTTCTGCAAGCATCGCAGAAACTTGCTTTTTCTGCTGGGACTGTTCTCCGCTTTAGCCGAAACTTCAGCCTTGTTCTTCAAAATGGTGCTCAGGATGCTTCTCGGAATCTTGTATGCTGCGACGACTTCAGATTTCTCCTCACCTCGTTCAACTCGCTTGATAATTTTCAGTTTCATGGGAAAGGGGAGGTTCCGCCATTTCACAGCTGTCATCGTGCACACACAGAGACAATGTAAACCATGCGAAATTGCTGATGGCAGCACGATGCACCATACGTGCGAACTGCTTGACAACGCGGGCACAACTGGCACAACGCAGTAAAAACGCATGTTCTGGTTGGCTGGCTATGTGCCCGCCGCTTATGCCGTGGAAAATCTGCGTGATCATTGGTCTGCGTGCACTACGTAGCACCATGGCACCCGCAGGCCCGTTGTGGGAAAGCTAACCTCCGGAGATGTGCTGAGGGAAAGTCAGCTTCTTGATAATTTATGGGTTAATGGTTTTAACGTCCCAGAGCAAATCAGGCTCTGAGGGACGCTGTTTTGGAGGGCTCCGTAACTTTAACATGCACCAACATCACAGAGTGCACAGGCCTCTAGCATTTTCATTTTACTTCAACTGCTGTGGCCGGAATCTAACCCGCATCTTTCCAGTCAGTAGTCATGTACCATAACCACTGAGGCTCCACGGCGGCTTCCAGCTTCTTGAGTTACCCGCTGTTGCCTGGAGGCCGGTCTAACGGGTGTGATGGCTACACTTTGTATGGTGTCGCCATATATTTTCCTATACATTCATTGAGCTTTAGGACTCAGAAATAATTCGATATAATGGATAATTCGATCTGAGTTATATATGATTGGGTTCTAGTAACATATAGTGACATATACTGTTAGCCCCACATACCTACTGTTGTATATTGCCAGGACTTGCGTATGGGTCATAAACTTGGAGGCTTACAGAAAGGCTTGAGATTGAGTTGAGGACTTCTCAGCAAGCTACAGAAAGGAAAATGATTGGTGTAATGTTAAGAGACAGGAAAAGACCCAAGTGGGTCATGGATTCAGCAAGAGTTAATGACATCCTAAGTGAGATCAGCTGCAATCAGCAAATGGCACGGCCAAGGCATGTAATGTGAAGGGAAGGTATACCGATGGTCCCTTAGGGCAAAGGAATATACAGTCATTCCCAGATATATTGAACTCAAAAGGAATCGCGAAAAAGTTCGATATATCGATAATTCAAAATATAAAATACGCCTATTAGATGCTTAATTCGAAATTGTGCACATCTCGGACTATTTCCCTGGGATCGTGACAGTTGGGAACTTGCTGATTTGCTCCTCCAAAGCCCACAAAAAACGTAAGCACAGCTCCACGACCACCACACCTTATTCCACAAGAAAAAAAAAGAGCTTAGCTTGCCTCTTCTTCTGCACCATAACGTTCATTAAGCTGTCCTCAAGCTTGTTGATGGAATCCAAATAAAAAAGTCCAGTACCTTCCATTGTGCTACAACAGTGAAGAATGACGCTGAATGCGGATGCAAGTTCAGCCGCTGTGCATGGCGGCTGGGTCTCTTCGCCTGAATCTTCGCCGCTGCTCGGGTCCGCTTCATTGGTATCTATGGTGTCAGCCACAGTCCAATCTCAGCGTCAGCACGGTCCGCAATGGCTTGCAAGTCGTTGTCAGCACTGACAAAATCTTGCGCTGTTACGCCGTCTGGGATGGTGCCTGCAAACGTTGAGAGCTCACGGAACTCGCTGTCCAGGCATCCAGCGCCGTCGTCTTCTGTGTCTAGACACCTATTGTCTGAAGGCACCACAAACCTTGCTTTGCGGAAAAAGTTCACGATTGTGCTTTGCTTCACGTCATTCCAGGCACCAGCCAGCATCTGTATGGCTCCGAGAAGGTCCACCTTGAGTTCGATTCTCGATCAAAAGTTGATTAGGAGCCTTTGCACCAGTTGCCAGTTGCACCAGCCTTAAACGATTTCACAATGCCCTGATCAAGAGGTTTAAGCTTCGCTGTTGTATTTGGCGGCAGAAATTTGATGGTGATCCGCTTCAACTGGCAGACAACATGATGGGCAGAACAGTTGCCGAGAAGACAAAGCTTGCAGCCTGACTTCTCCATTTCGGCATCCCACGTTCGTAGCCACTCGGTGAAAAGATCACGTGTCATCCAAGCCTTCTTATTAAATGCGTATTGAACTGGGAGGCTTTTCGTGTTTTTGAAACAGCGTGGTGACCCGTTTTTGCCGATAACCAGTGGCAGCAGTTTGCATGACCCATGCATATTTTCAGCGAGCAAAATTGAGATGCGCACTTTGCTGTTCTTTCCACCATGGCATGCACTGCCCTTCAGGTGCCGAGTCTTATTTGGCAGCATTTGCCAAAACAATGCTGTCTTGTCTGTGTTGAATATTTGCAATGGCAAAAAGCTATCGCAAATCTCTGGCCACTCTTCGGATAACCACTTCCCCGTGTCAATGCTCTGGTTGCCTCGCTTTCACCTGAGAGGGTCTTTCTGACAGTGCTGTAGCGACTCTTAAAACGCTGCTGCCAGCCAGTGCCACCAGTGAAGCTCTCTTCTCCGAAGGCTACAGCAAACCATTTTGCTTTCTCCATGAGCATAGGGTCGTCGACAGGGATGTTTATGGCATGTGTCTCTAAAAATCAAATGTACAAAGCTTTCTTGACTTTGTCGTAGGTGGGAGCACGCATATGACATGCTCCGGGCGACTGGATTGCGTTGCATTCAGCTCCACATCGGCTTTGCTCTTCAGGATGGTACTCTGCATTTTGCAAGGAATTCCGAATGCATCGGCGACCAACGACTTTTTCTCACCGGCTTCCACCCGTTGAATGATATCCACCTTAGTTGCCAAGTCCAAATTTTTGCGTTTTCTCGCGATCATGGCTCCCAAACATGCGCCCAAAGCGAAAAGAAAACGTACGGCACTGCACAAGTCACAAGCGTACCCACATTGGCCTCGCGAACAAAGCACTGCACCGCACCACACCAGTCGCATGCTTAAGCAGCACCGACAGCAGTGACAGCCAAAATGGCCTAAACGTTGGTGACAGCTAGCTGACGTCGCTTGTTTTGGTTACGCCAGTGGAGTCAGCCAACCAGATGCAGAAATCGGGTGCCTGCGGCCAGCACGGTTTCCCTCTTCCCAGCCCCTTACATGCCCCTATGGCCATTCTCATTTCCATTCACACCTCACAAAGTTCTCATCACGTGACTCTTACTTGTGCAGCTTCGCATGAAGGTATCCAAGCGCCGCGCACGAGATGAAATTTCGGGAAAATCGTGAGCTGCATTAGAAGAAGCCCATTTGCAGGGGTGCGAAGCCATGGCAGAAGCCCACATCCAGGATGGGTTGTATTGGGAGAAGCGCACTTACGGGGGCGTGGCGTGGCACGGAGTTCGATATACATTAAATATGGGGTGCACGGAAGTTCGACAAATGCAAACAAGTTTGCTATACTTTTGCATGGGATTCGCAAGGGGATTTTACAACTGTTCGATATAGGCAATAATTCGATATATTTGGGTTAGATATATCTGGATCGACTGTTCTTAATTGGGAGATTTGCAGGGATAAAATGCTGTAGCTGGCACAGGGTTAATTGGAGGTCAGTCTGAGAGGTCTTTTTTGACTAATTGGCCGGGCTTATTACTAAAATTTAAAATCGTGTTCTTTTTCCTGCGTTTTTTCTTTGTGCACCAGTTGACATGAGGGTGTGCATATCCATCGACGGAAGCCACAACATGTGTGAAATGGAGGCTGCACGTGGGTGGAATGGTCGAGCGACAGCGCTGGCGTTATGGGGTGAACTGTTGGCAATCGGCCTGGACAGTGGCCGGCTTTGTGTGTACCACCTGCGGGGCTCCCTGGTTGACCTGGCCTCCCGCCAGCCTGACTGGACTGAGCAGCTGACCACGGATCCCATCACGTACATCGATGTTACCAGTGACCCGAGAACTTCACGACCCACTCTGGTGGCTGCCTCTCGCCACGAACTGCACGTCATCAAGTGGCCAGTTCATCACACACCAAACAGGGATTAGTGTTGAGCCGGATGGGGGTCAGGGTCAGTTCCTAGATCGTTATTTCTTATTGTTATGGTACTTTGGACATTTTAAATACTGTGCCCATCAAGTTTCATTGTAGTGGTGTAGCCTTTCTCTTTTGCTCAGCACCAAGTGCTTAGGTACAGGAGCCTTTGGCAGGCGTTGCTTGCTTTTTGTTCATGTACTTTTCATGACATTTTCATTACAAATAGTCATTAATTTATTCAGTACTTTATTCACTTATGCTCCCGGCAGAGTTCCGATGGAGGAGAAACGCAAAAGGCTCCTGTCTGCTGTGCAAAGGATTGTTGGAAAATGATTTACTGACTGCATGAACTAGCGTGTGTAGAGCAAAGCAAACCGGCAGTAGCTGAGCTGGAAAGCCTGCGTGTCCAAATCTGGATTTACAAATGATGCATTCTGGCTTGCTTTGTGGTCGTGACTAGTTTAAAGACAGTGACAATGAAGCTGTGACCAACGAGATGTCATGAATACACTCATGCACCAGAACTAAAGTATGTTAACACCTGCGTCTGCTCAGTACACTTAGTGGTCGTCACAACAGTTTTAAGGCAGTGACACTAAAGCTGTGACCAACATAATGTCATGAATACGTCGTGCACAAGACCTAAAGTATTGTGACACCGTACATCTGCACAAAACAAAATGCGACCATCAAGTAATGATGTCTCGCAGAGAGAGAGTGGGTTAGGGAACAAACGAGGGGTGAGGTAAACCTGGCTGCTAGCAAGTGCAGTGCAGATAACAAAACCAATGGTGCCTTGGAATAACCGAGTGGATTCCCAGAGATGGATGGTGTAGCAAGGGAGCGGCAGAGTCTCAGGTGGGTGCATGAGATGAAGTTTGCGGAGATGGTGTGGTGGCAGCCACAGGACGCCGCACAGAGTGGAGGGATATGGCACTGGCCTTTATCCTGCAGTGGGTGTAGTTAGGTAATGTCTAGTGCGATGCATTGCAATCAGAAAAGCAGAGGCCCTCTGAACTGTCTTGACCAGAGTCACTCACTGCAGTGCTGAGCAGACAAGGAAAGGGGAATCAAGGGCTCATTATGGCATACATATGAAGCAAGCCAACAATCACTGAAACCAAGGAGTGTAGGGGAAAAATTCAATTTAATTTTTATTTTAAAAAAATTGCTGTGTTGATCAATGGGAAACTAATAGTGTAATTATTATTTTATCGCCTGAAGATCAAACAACCACATGCCACCAGTGGGATCGGTGACTGTTGGCTTCCTTCATATGCATCACTGCAGTGTTATAGCACGTATCTGGCCTTGGACATATGCCTTGGTGTAGGGTTTATACCTCGGTCATTGGTGAGTGTGTTGCTTCGGGGCTAATGTGAGCACTTCACTGAAGTGCGACAAATGACATACGTTGCCTTTTTTTTATTCTGGGCTTCAGCCTCATTACTGCAACAACTGTAGTGCATGAGCAAGAAATGTCTCACACCAATTTGAAAGTGCTTGCTGGTAGACGGGTGTGTGGGCATCATCAGCGGGTGACAGCAGTAATGGAAGTCCAAAAACTTGAATTTGTAAGATGACTTCCATCGGTGCTGAAAGAAAGAGCACAAAGAACGTGAGTGACGGGAAGCACGGTCGGTTCTCCATGTTAATCATTTGAGCAGGTAAGACGAGGAGCAAGCAGTATTTGTGTGACAATACATGAGCTTCTGTCTACGGTAACTGAGGATGTGCAAGAATATTACGAATTGAGAACCTACATGTGCACTACCTGCTATAGCACGCTTCAAACTTTCAGATATATTTTGAATATTTTTCCGATTCCTTTCAGTTCGATCTGAGCTTTTACTGTACTATGCTCCGTTACATGGGGCAAAGGTTACAGAGCCTAATGACACCTCCTCTTTCTCCCCATCTGCAGTTGGTAGTTTTGTTTTAAAACATGGCATATTAGTAACACTAGTTCTTTAGGCATATTTCTAGCTGACTAACACAGAAAAATAAACAGAACAACCCGAAACCCGCCGCTGTGGCTGAGTAATTAAGGTGCCCTTCTACTGTGCTGGAGTATATGGGTTCGAACCTGATCACGCTGTTTCGATGGAGGTGAAACGCAAAAGGCGCCCATGTGCTGGTCAGTGCATGTTAATGACCTCTAGGTGGTCGAAACTGTTCCCTAGGCCTCCACTACACCTCTTTCTTCCTTTCTTCTTTCACTCCCTCCTTTATCCTTTCCCTTACCCCCCAGTTTGGGTATCCACCGAGATATGTGAGACAGTTACTGAGTCATTTACTTTCCTCAAAAACAAAAAACAACCCAAAAAACGAACAACAGGACCTGTCCCTGTCTTTTATTTCCTTCTGCTTCCGCAGCAAGAGGAGTCATGTGATTCCTCTTGTGGCGCAAGATTGACACTAGTGCCAGTCACTCCAGTGGTGGGGCTCGCGTCCAGTTATTACCCTATGTGCTGCGAACCTTATTTGCAGGGTAACTATTTAATTGTGCATTGTATGGAAAAGAAACACAGTAGACGACTGCGCACTCAAACAATGCATATACGCTTTGCATAACTCAGCGCAGCTCCGAAGTACCACGGTCGCTACTTGGCATGCTTCTCATCTCTAACCAGTGTTTCTAATGAAGAACAAGTTCGGCAGAACCTCAGTGAATCTCCATAAGGAATGTAAAATTTTACCACAGAGTTTTGAAGCCCTACATCACACCACCAAACTTACAGCAGCATTCCAAGACCGTTCGAAGGCGAACGTTGATAGTAGATATGAGGCAATAAAGTTTATATAAAAAAAAACTGGTTAATTCGACACCCGTTAATCTGAAAATCCGTATAAATCGAACTGCCTCCTTGGTCCTGGCAAACGCCTAAGTCTATCGCATGTTATGCTCGTTAATTTGTACGGTGCATGGATATCGGACTGGTTAATTTGAACATCGATTGGGAGGCCTCGTCCGGATGACCGGAGCAGCTAGAGATTGTCTAAGTAGCCTCATTAAAGTCTGCATTCGATGCTGCAAGGTGGCTCGCAGCCTGAAGATTTCTGGCAACGGCATGCAACAGCAGATGTGACAACGAACACACGGGCCGATCTTCGAGGACAGTCTGACCGGTCCGACCGCTTAGCTGCGGTTTCACTTCTCCGAGCTTTGCGCCAGCTCCCACTGACGGTGGCTCGACCAGCCAAATTCTTTCGTTCCGCCATGACCAGTGAGCAACAGCCAGCCAACCAACATTCCCCCCTTTTCGTTTCCCCACTTTAGCGTCGTTGAGCGTTTCCTTCACTTGACATCCTTTGTGGACGTGAGGGCAAGCTCTCATCCTGTATGCTCCTGCCCACCGTGGCAAGTAGCAGTCAAATTAATGACTGGTCACTTGGGAAGAGCAACCTTGCCTGCACAGGGCCCACCACTGGGAGCACCTGTCGTCGCAGGGCAGTGGCGCATCGCTTAACCGCTGCAGTAATGCGCCAGGAAAGGTACGAGGACTCCCAGGGATCGATGAATGTAGAGAATGACCTTCTGCATATATGGGAATTAACCCATTACGTTATAAGTATCCCATCCAATTTTTTCTTCCCAGCATGCTCTGCTCCCACAGCAAAAGGAGCCACGTGATCCTCCTCGCCTCACAAGATTGACACTAGCATCGTTCACTCCAGTGGTAGGGCTCATACCAAATATTTTCCTATGGACTACAAACCTAATTTGTCTCCATGCGATGCGACATGGGCTTTTTTCTGGTTAAATTTGTGCATGAACAAGACTTGTTGAATGCTCGCCTTCAAACGCCTATGCAAAGGCGCTGTGTAGATATTGTCAATGTCATTGATTACTAAATTTGCGGACTATCGGGCCTCCCTCTTTGTGTTCTGCAAGAGGAAGAATTTACAGTTGGTAAACAAGATACCAAACTAAAAAAGCAAGAACATAATGATTAAGCTGAATGCAACTTAGGTGTGCTGGCACATTTTCCTTGTTTTGCCTTGTTTATCATCATTTAGCTTTTTATAAGCCTGAAAATTTGAGTTGCCTCCAAATGTTCTTGAAGTCGTTCCTTGGCTTTCATCATGCCGCCTGAGCTGTTCGTTGCTGCAAGATTCGAGTTGCTGTTCCCTCTGTTTGACTGTCTGCGACTCTCTACTGCATGTGACCTCATCATTTGCCTTTTTTTTCCTCGCTTTTTACGTTTCTCACTCTTCATCTGTTTCCGTATCTCGTTTAACAATGTAATATTGTCATCAGCGTTGTGCTTCTGTTTGCCGCCTTACTATATTCACTGAATCAGTTGACTCACATTGGCGATCTCTTCTTTTGCGTTGCTGTTCGGCTTGCTTTGCATGTCCTTCGGCTTCGGATTCTGTCGAAGGACCAGCTCCTTCCATGATGTACCGTTTGCCGTACTGCACGTTGTTGTTGACCTCTGTAGACATGGCACATACCCACGCGGGGGGAATGGCCATGGTGAAAGGCGAGCAAACTCACATAGACGATTGCGAGAAAAAGAGAGGCATAGGGCGTAACTGTAGAATAGTGAAATGATAGAAAACTAGAAAAGAATAATGGAGAGAAAAAAAATAATACCAATTTTGAAGAACAAGGAAGAAAAATAAGTGTTACAGAATTTTTAGCAAGAATTTTGAAGAGAATTAACAAGGGAACCTTCCAGTCGCAATAATATAGTCGTCAAGAAATCCACGAACCCTGCTTGACACAAATCCCTTGGCGCTCGCACCGAACGAATGTGGAACTGGGAGTGACATAGGTGAGCCTTAACCTCGAGAGAAGGACATCCACACAAGTCTTTTTTTGAAGGGCGAACCGCCGGCAAGAGAGGAGATGATGGTCTAGTGATTCAACTTCCCCACACAGGTCACAAAGGTTTGTCGTTGTGAACCCGCATCTGCATAAATACAAATTTAAGCGGGAGAGACTACAAGGGATAAAGGAGGGAGGGAAAAAAGAAACGAAGAAAGAGTTGCTGTAGTGGAGGGCTCCGGAATAATTTCGACCACCTGGGGATCTTTAACGTAATAATAATTGGTTTTTGGGGAAAGGAAAAATGGCGCAGTATCTGTCTCATATATCTTTGGACACCTGAACCGCGCCGTAAGGGAAAGGATAAAGGAGGGAGTGAAAGGAAGAATAGGTGCCGTAGTGGAGGGCTCCGGAATAATTTCGACCACCTGGGGATTTTTAACGTGCACTGACATCGCACAGCACACGGGCGCCTTGGCGTTTTGCCTCCATAAAAACGCATCCGCCGCGGTCGGGTTCGAACCCGGGTGAGCTAATTCCCATTCACTTTTAACGCGACAGCGTTAAGGAGCTCATGTCGCAGAGAAGCCGGTGTCGGCGTCGGCCAACGCCGTCCACGAAAAATCCTCCTCGCACCTCTCCGCCTCCTCCTCGCAATGTGTTCATTTCCTTTCCCTTACGGCCCGGTTCGGGTGTCCACCGAGTTATGTGAGACAGGCGTCCTTTCCTTAAAGTGTCCAACGGGCCACGCGTCGCGCCGAACGGGCGATGGTGTTTAGTCGAATTCTTTGGAAGGCTGCAACGATGAACTGCATGGAGACCAAATGTTCGGCATCGATCCCTGCAGCTATCAGCCTCTGCATGAAATCGAAAACCACTCGAACGAGCCGGCGGTTCCAAGGGATCTGAGCCTTCAACAGGCACAAGAAAATTATCGGCAATCCCAGAGACGCGGAATCGGAGGTGTCCAACCCCGCACCCCCACCCGGTGCTGGCTCTGGGCCGGAGACCCATCAGCCCCCATCTCTCACCTCCAATCCTAATGATGGCAGGACGGCCTAACAAGCGCTCCGCTCCTCTGAAAACACTCAAATTGGTACGAACCCGACCGCGGCGGCTGCGTTTTTATGGAGGCAAAACGCTAAGGCGCCCGTGTGCTGTGCGATGTCAGTGCACGTTAAAGATCTCCAGGTGGTCGAAATTATTCCGGAGCCCTCCACTACAGCACCTCTTTCTTCTTTCACTCCCTCCTTTATACCTGCCCTTACGGCGTGGTTCAAGTGTCCGCCGAAATATGAGACAGATACTGCGCCATTTCCTTCCCCCCCCCAAAAAAAAACTATTATTATTATCACCTTTCTTTCTTTCTTACTTCTTTCACTCTCTCCTTTGTCCCTTGCCTTACGGCGCGGTTCAGGTGTCCACTGAGATGTGAGACAGTTACTGCGCCATTTCCTTTCCTGAAAATTTTCATCCATTTTTCAATAGTTTGCAAAGAGTGGTCTGAGCGTCGATTGAAACATGATCTACCAAGTATGGCGGCGTGCATTTTATCGCGCTGTGAAGCGTCCTTACGGACCGTACAGCAAATACATCGCTTCCATCAACTTTGATAGTTGACCGCCTCGTCTGCAAGATGGTGAGAAAATACGTACCAAATACGGATCAATCGTCCATTTTCGCTTAACGACACATGTCATAAGCTAGTTAAGAGTGATTGCGCCATAAAATTACAGAAACGCTTCACAGCGCAGCCAAGACCGCTTGAAAGGCTACTGATGGGTAGCTCTGCATTCTCAAAGCTTTTGCAACCCGAATCCGCTAATTTTCTGCTTAATTTAGCTTTTCACACGCTCAAGCTATCGATGCTGATAGCCGGTGTCCATAGCTAGCCGAGAAACAGTTTCCTTCTACATGTGACAGCGTCGTGGGATTGATTGACAACTTTATTTATCCCAAAAGGGAAAGGGCAGCAGGGAAGGGAGAGAGGTCCTAGGCTGGGTATGCCTCTGCTACCCTCTGGGCCCTATCTAGGATCTTGTCCTGGAGATCAGGCGCTGGGCTGCACAGGGCAGCCTCCCGCTGCTCCTTTGAATTAAGATTGAGGGGTTTTTTTTGGGGGGGGGGGGGGGGGGGAGGGGGTGGCGGGGTGACAAACACAGCCCCACATGACGTGGCCGAGGTTGGCTCTGGCCGGGCAGAAATTACAAGCTGAGGAGGGATAGACAGCTGGGTGCATGAGGTGGCGGAAGGTAGGAGTAGAAAAAGTTCGAGGCTGAAGTTGACGCCACAGAATCTCGCTATACCGAGAGGTTTTGCGGCGGGCAGGGCAGTATACAAGGCGATCGAGGCGGTAATGGTGACATGTGTCATGAAAGGAGAGGAGGCGGTCCCACGCAGTAAGCGGGGCTACGTGACTGAAGGCGGACTCCATGGCCGGCGCCCGGACAGTGAAAGCTCGGGCGCAGGCGTGAACCACCTCGTTGCCGACTGGGCCCGCGTGTGCGTGGGTCCAAAGAAGGGTGATAGAGTGGGTTGGAGGGTGTTTTGAAAGGAGGGACAGGGCTGGACGGGATATGCGACCCGCGCCGAAATCGTGGGTGGCTGCTTTAGAATCGCTGACAATGGTGGTAATATCGGGAGTGGTCAGAGCAAGAGCGAGGGCCGCCTCGCCCGCCTGCCGTTTTAAGAGGCAGCCGTTTTAAGGCGGCCGCTGGAATCAACGGCAGAAAGGGCACTGGGCAGGCCGGAGGGATATTCAGCCGCATCGACATGTAGCACGTGCTTGGCAGTGGAAAGGCGTGTTTGAAGGGCCTCCGCCCGTTTGTGAAGTCGTTGTGGATGGGGAACAGGGGGCTCATGGGTGAAGGGAGATGCGTTGTGGGATTTGCGTGCGTGAAACTGGGATAATTTCGGGTAGTCGCCACGCACTTTCTTGCACGCCGTTGTCTCAGGGACTTTCCAGCACGTGTTGCTTGGTTAAATTATTCTTGAAAGTGAAGGGAGAAATCTTTATGCCACAGCTTGACTCCATGTGCGCGAAAGACCGAGCGACGCGACAAGGCGGCACGGCGACGCTCGCTCCGTCGCTTGTGCGGGCAACCTCCATGCAAGCGAAGGCGGCAGGCGACGCGAACCCGCGACGTGCGCAGCGGACTCCGTGCTTTCCGCACTCAAGCTTAGAAACACACCCGTAACCTGTTCTCTCTCTTAAAATTTTGCGAGTGTGCCTCATACTCAGGGCCAAAGGAATATTTCCTCTACGGCAGTGGAGATAACCAAGCCGGCGTGGTTGCGGAGACGAAGTCGCATCACGGGATCAGGGGGAGGTGCGCTTTCGTTCGGTGCCAGTGCACTCCGGCTTAGTAAAAACTCTCCCATAAACGGTCACCGCGATCTGATTGTTAGTGAGTAAACTATAATATACCAGTGAGAATGCGCGCCGCGAGTGTTTCTGCACAGTTGGAGCGCAGCGGCACGGTGGATCGTGCGCCGGTACCCGCGGCTCGACACGCATCTCTCCCTGCAGTACGCCCGCTCGCGTAGCCCGCTCCAAATGCTGTTAGCCCTCCGCACCCAAGAAGTAGATTGTTTTAATTATTTAAATCATGCGGGTCTGCCTCTCAGCTACAAAACCAAATATTTTCTCGACGGTGGCGATGACCAAGACGACGGGCTGGTTTCGTGAGATGTACCCGTGAGAAACCGTGGACAAACCGGAAACGGCTTTGGGGAGCTTTGATTGGCCAGTCGCGTGGGGGACTTCCGGGCGACGCGCGAAATTTTCTGTGGGTGCAGATCCGAGCGACACGGCAAGCGACACATGCATTTTGCTTCGCGCGACGGCGTCGCTCGTCGCTTGCCGCCGTCGCCTTCGCGTTCGCGTGAGTTTTCGCGTACATGGAGTCCAGGCTTAAAGCGGTCATAGGCATATCGCAGGAGCGTAAAGAGGGAAGCATCATTAAACATCTGCCACCAGAGCGCACCGACGTATTGTGCGTTTGATGCGATATTTCTTGATGTGCAGACATAAAATGTGTATGTTCGTGATCTATAAGCGTGCTGAGTCCAAGCTTCGTGGTGCGTGGCGGTGCGGCCGAGTGCAGCGTCAGTTGAGGGGTGCATGCTGTGATCTGAGGCACTTGTCCGCCACGATGCTCTCGTTGGTCTGCACGAGGACGACGGTGTACGTGATGACGGCACCGGCAATCTGCGACGGAATAGTGGACTCGGTTCGCGATCACGGTTGGTGGTATGCCACTGAACAGTTTACCGGCTAAACCCCAAACAACTACTCAGGCGTAAGACGAATCAGGTACCAGCGGGGCGTCAACATGCCGGCCAAAAAAATTTGCAGTGGCATTAACTTGGCTACACCTGGAATTCAGCGAAAAGCAAGCTAAGCTTGCTAAGCGTCTGAGGCTCGTCTATGGCAGCTCCGCTACGCGCTCACGACAGCCGTTCTATATATCTACCCACACGACCACGTGGCTATGACGTGGTATCATGTGGTCTTACGGCACCCCAATCGGATATCATCATGTGGCTTCACATCACCCCATCGGATGTTCTTAATGTCAGAGGTCAACTAAAGGTCAAGGTCCGTGGTCAAGGGTTCCACACCATAACTGTACGTCATATGGTCATACACGGCTAACGTGGTTGGGCTGAAGGTCGTTCAAAGTCATTTTCCGGCCTACGCGACGACTGCTTTGCCTTCGTAATGAAGCTTTTCGCTTCAAAGAGCGGGATATCTAATTCCAGCTGTCGCCCTCGGAAAAAAATTTGGTGAGTTTTCTCTTTCTGAACCTAGTTACACAGAGCGAAAGCTCTGCTTGACTTGGTTATGCTTTTGTTAAGCTTAGTTAAGCATATGTTAGCAATTTCTGTGCATTGTTTAGCTCTCACTAACGGACGAAGCCGTCGTCCAAGACAGCCTCCGCCGCTAACCCTTTGGCCTTTCTCTCCTACTTCCGTCGCTTCGCAAGTCTAGCTTCTCGTTGCTCAGCGGCTCGTTTAGCTCGCGTCCTCTGCAGTGCACCTTGTCGGCGAGCTATATCGGCTGGACGATCGGACGTGGCTTGACGGTGAAGCCGAAAAGTTTACACACTCGGTCCGGCACACGCCTCATCCATGGCGAAACTGGAGAAACCGCCGACGTAGCAACTGTCACGTTCTGTCCTAGTCACGTGGTATCACAACCGCGAAGCCGACTTGCGCGCGCAACTGCGCCTCTCACTGCCTGCCCTCTACTAATCACGTGGTATTACAGCGGAGGAGACGGCGAGCACAGGCAGGTGCGCCTCTGCTTGGCGAGTCACGTGGTTTGCCTGCGCTTCGGGGCCTCAAGGTCAAACGCGCGTCGAGATTGACCTTGGAAGACATGTAGTAATCGATCTCTAGCTCTAAAACGAAATGTTGGCTTCGTTTGAGCTCGATTTATCGAGGTTCGGCTCGGGCACAATAATACATTGAGAAATGAAAGACGTAAGACATAGAAGGCGCTCCAAGCTTATGAAATTTTTGAATCAGCATCATGCTTCGAAAATGGAGCGTAGAAGATACGCGTTTGGTAGCTCGCCAAGTTGGCTTTCCCGCGTTACATGTTAAAAAAACGGCGCCGCTCCCCATGGTATCGTCATGGGAATAACGTCAACACCATCTGCGTCCTATAGGACTTAAACTGCATCTTCATTTGATTCAAGGAACAACCATTTTATCAGTGTGCAACGTGGGAAAGCCAACTTGAGGAGATCTCAAAAGCGTTTCTTTTTTCAAGTTCGATATCTCATAGCATGATGCCGATTCTAGAATTAAAAAAAAACTGCATTCGCCTTTGACTTTGACGGCCTTCAATTTCGAAATATAACCAAGCGCTCTAAAACAAAATTAAAAGTTAATCATTTAATTTTAGTTAGTTATTAGTCTTTTTATTGCATTCTGTCAGACAAATAATGTCCGTCTTCGTGTAAAATAACAACTACAGACACCGCACTGAAGTATCTTTCACGGCTTTTAAAAGAAAAACCTGTATTGAATAATTTGGACCACACTGTATATTATCACCTACATGAATGAAACATTCATGATGCGCTTGTATGCCCTAGACAATACAACATAAATAGTCACACACCTTATGACCGTTAGCACAAATTTTCCACTTTGCTACAGCGGTGCGAGAGCGGAGTTGTAATGATGCCGCATTTCATTGATAGGCTGTGCTATGTGTTGGGTTTGGTACATTGACTCGAGTGCAGATCCTATATGCTTCTAGGTGCAGGTGCTTTGAGCCTACTGAAACGTCGCCGAAGTCTCACTGAAGCTTGTTCTAGTCGACTCGACTTACACGTTCACTGATTCTTCTCAATGACCTTTCACATGGGCCGTTGACTGTGCGATGGCCCCTAATGGAAGGTGGTGTGCCATGCAAGCATTCAAGAAGTTTGATCACAAGCCGAGAGCTGTCTGTTCCAAACTTTTGGACACTGATGATATTGAAGCAGGATGGCAGGCAACATTCCCACAATGGTTTAATATTGCTTTCGCTCTAGCATACGAAAGTGCAATGAAATGTTTCATCAAGTGCAGGATAACTGCCCGGTCACTTACGACGACAATCAGGGGGAGACTGATGACGAACATCCCGCAGCCGGTGAGGCAGCCTTGCAAGTCTTCCACGGCTAATAACAGTATGTGCAACTGTGGGCGAATAGGAGGAAAAGAGCGTCAGTTTGGATTAGTGCATAAATATCTCATTTTCAAAGAAAAGGAAGTCTTCTCTAATACGCTGTCATCTGGCGTGCAAGTTACAAAAGAACTTTCTGTGGACCTACCCTGTGCGTGGCTGCATCGGAAAGAGCTTCAAACTTCGAAGCTTGAATGATACTCTGGATTCTTGATGCCTGGACGCGAGCGAAATAGAAAAGAAGGTAGTTTGATATTGTGGTACTCAACTAGCTAACTAGCTAACTAACTAACTAACTAACTAACTAACTAACTAACTAACTAACTAACTAACTAAATGCAATTTTATATGGTTGTCTTGCTCTGCAGGTTCAAGCTGCAGCCACAAATTTATGCTGAATACGTACACATACGTACGTACTTACTACGTGCTATCGCGGACAAAGTTTGCGGGATGCGAGTTCTTGGAAAAACGTTTATTGTAGTTCGACCTCGCTACCGATTGCGCCTGATATCGCATAAAGGTAATAAAGGCCTAAAGGCTCCTTCCTTTGGTAACAATGTTAGGCGACTGGGTAGCGAGGTGGAGGTGCAATAAAGGTTCCTCCAAGAAATCGCGTCCCACGAATTTTTGTCTCCGATAGTACATGCACACATAACATTAGCAGAAAAACAACCCAACACCTTTATTATTAAAATTAAATAATGGTTCCTTGGCCCGAAAATCAAACGCTTATATGCCAACAGTTGTGGAAATGGAATGCCCACCCTGACGAACAAAATTCTGTTTCGAAATTTGTATACACACGTGTGCGTGGGTGTGTCTGCGCTCATATGAGCCCATGGCTGCGGCATAAAATCCCGGCCGTGACAGACGCATTCCCCTGGAGGCGAAATGCAAAAACGCCCGTGCACTGGTGATGTCAATGTTAGCGCTCGTTAAAGAACCCAAGGTGGCCGGAATTAATCCGCAGGCTTCCACTACGGCGTCCCTTATAGCCCACGTGCAGTTTCAGGGCGCTGAAGCAATGTTACTGAGCCTGCGATATTATTCCATATTATTAAAGAGGGTAGTGATGCACATGCACACAAAGGGAGTGACCGCTGAGTTTCACTGATATACTGACTGCCACAACTTTTTAGACAGCTACGTGGATCGCTACATGGCTTACTTACCTCGTCACTCATCCGGCTGGCCGCTGCTGTGGTCAACACAACGCCCGCAGCCATGGCCGCCACGTAGGTCCAGCGGATCGCCTGCTGGGTCGCGCTCGTCGTGGACGTGGCCGCGTTGTACAGCATGCCGCACAAGTAGAACACGCTGCCCGCGTAGTACCACAGCGCCTGCGGCCCCACGAAGGAGTTCACCTTGCGCAGCAGCCGTTGCAGTTCGACCAGCTTCAGGCGCACGGACTCCGCGGCGAGCCCCCTGGCGTCGGCGCCCGGTGACAGCGCGTCTTCCAGGCAGCGTCCTACGGCGGCGAAGTACTCGCGGAAGAGGCTCGAGAAGTACACGATCTGCCAGAAGACCACGTTGTACCAGGCCGAGATGAGGAAGCAGCTGCCGATGTACGCGGGCACGAACAGCCGCCTGACGTGCTCGCTCCGGTCCCGCATCAGGAGGAAGGCGGCCCCTATGTGACCCCTGAGGCCGACGACGTGCTTGAGGGCGTCGACCAGGGTGTACAGGAGGCAGAGGAGGGAAACCTTCCAGAGTCGCCGACGCACGACCCGTACGTCCAGGTGGAGTTTCGGTTCGAGCTTGGCTGCCGAAAGGACGATGTCCGCCAGCTGTTTGCGCCGGAGTAGCAGGTTCAGGAAGTTGAGGACAGCCTGGATGTAGACGATGAGGTAGATGCCGGACTGGGTCACCAAGGTGATCTGGTCGGTCGGTTTGCTGAGCCAAAGCCGTATCATAACGTAGCTTGACCCGATGCAGGAGAAGACGCAAGCGCAGACTATAAAATAGGTGACTTGAAGCAGTCTTCGAATGGGCGCCGTCTTCGACTCGTTTTGGGAGCCTCTTGTTTCGTTGACAATGACGTCGGTGAACGGACAACCGGATATTTTGCAGATAAACACCATGACTCGGAGCCCGTGGCAAACTGCGGAAGCTGTCATATCGACGCCTTTTCTATCGTACGACGCTGTGTCTGCAGAAGTATGGAAAAGTGAGGGTAGCTTTAATTTACGAAACATTTCGCGCAAGAAGCGATGTTTCGGATGTTCTAAGCGCAGCACGCCTCTTTTTCGAGAATGACTATCTTGTTGTTCTGGAACCGTAAGCGCAATAACGAAGGCTTTACAAGCCCATTGAACGCACAGAAGAAACCTGCGGGGAGATGAGACCTTCGCCTTGTAAATTGGAAGAATTGTGGCAGCTCGAGGATATACAGCTCAAGACACGAAAAGAAGTCAAAGAACAGAGCGCAGGTAAGGTTTCTTCCAAATCTGTCGGGATTTCGGGTCGCTAGGCCTGTAACGGTTCGTGCCTGCACGCGAAAACACGGCCTTCTGGTGAATGAATCGACGCGCGAGTGAGCGGAGGCCCAGAAGAAAGAGAGCACCGGAGTCCATCGACTTACTTCAACCGACCTCGCTTCCCCAATCGTTGGCGCGCGCGAAATAAGCCCGGCCTGGCCGTTCAAGAAAGCTAAATTTACTGGCAGTCTGTATTCCTTTCTGGACTACTGTCACTTCTTGTGAATGGCGTATCGGATTCTGCAGGCTTTGAGTTGTCAACTGGGCTACTGTTGTCGAGGAAGGCATGTCAAGTTTTGAATAGCCCGGTCGGCCGACGTTCGATTCGATCGTTGCGCTGCTTCCGGTGGTGCGCGTTGCATACGCGCCGAAATTTTTTCCCCGTAGCAAGACTGGTCACAGTAAATCGACGTTACTCAAAAATTACTACTGGGAAAAGGACAAGCAAACACTTCGTCCAGACTTTGAAATGACTCTGAATGGTCTTTTGAGACTTTGAATACGATAAACGAGCTGTAAGGTTTTTCGTATATCCCTGCTCCGGCGTACCAAAAGCTTTTCCATCGACTTCTTGTTTTCAGGGTGCATTTTGCTAGTGACGATATAAATTCTTTGCCCCCTGCGTGCACTTCTGTGTGAATCTGCCAAGCGTTCTCGGTGCAGAATACTGCATTCGGTAGCGTTGCACACAAGTGCCGCCATGGCGCAAAATCATTTAGTGACCGTCTATAAATCTTTTTTTTTTTTTTTTGCAAACACGCCCGGTAAAGACACAATGAACGTAAAGAGATCGCATGCCACGGCGCAGTTCTGATATTCAGGCTGCCCGAAGACGTTCAGCCTCAATGACTGCAGTATATCTATCCAATACAAAAATATTTCGCAGAGATTTTTGGCGGCTTCTGGCGTCTTCGCAGTTGAAGGCATAGCTGAAAACTGCTGATGTTTTCCACTTTCCCTTTCAACCCCCTCCCCCCCCCCCCCCCCCCACACACACACACACACACACAGAGGCTCAGCGGAAGCGGCGCTGCGCTGCCGAACGCGAGGACGTATCTTCAATACCTCGCTACGGCGGGCACATTTCGGTGCAGATGAACCACGAAAATGCCCTTGTACCGAAATTTGGCGCCACATTAAAGAGCTGCCGGTAACTGATCATGTCCCACAGCGTTGCTGACGCATAATGTGTGAGTTTGGATTGTCTCTACGCCAGTGGCATCGACAGGGCAATGTAAACCATCCTACACCCTTATGGGTGGTTTGTGGTGTCTGTGACTCGCACCCTTAGACTCTTAAAGAAAAGTATGCATTGAAAGCCGAACACCGACACAATAGGCGCTTTACGGTCATTTACGGGCGTTCTTAAAGGGTTTTTAATAATGAATGAGTGTTGACCATAAATAAAATTCACCCCCCTCCCCGATTCAAGAAATTATGGTGAGCCCCTCCTGGAAAAAAAAAAAAAGCTGGCTGTGTGCCTGATAGTAAGAGTGGTGATTGGTTGTGGGGTTATAGTGCACGAGCTGAACGCTTCTATAATATCGACACAGCGGCTTCGTAGCAACGGGGCACCTTTTCCTGGCAGCTGTGATTAATTGGCTGTCTTCCTCCACGGTTTCCCTTTTCTCTTTCTGCCGCACGCAGAGAGAGCACAAAGTACGCAAAAACGCGGGCCCTCATTAATATGCAGCCCGAATGGACACAATGGAGTCGTTTCCGCTCTCTTCTGTGACGAAGGAGCTGTCTATCTCATCGTTGCACCCCAGAACAATACTCGAGGCCGGATGGAAATGAATTAGAAACGGGCGTGCCGCGCGTCAGGCGGAATAATCGCACCTGCACTAATCGATGAAGTCCGGCTGCATTCAGGCACGCCTCTGCTTTAGGGAATGCGAGACCCGTTCGATATCCCCAACGGAAAGGGAGGGGTGTGTGTCGAACCGTGAGCCTTGTTTTACGCAGCGACTGCGTATTTCTCGATATTTCAACGACGGCGTTTGAAAGTCTGCCTAGCAGAATGGAGCACGTTGCTGTCGTCTGATTCTGCTTACGGGTGAGTGGCGAGAGCAGTGGTGGCGAAGTTGTGTGCGGCGTAGCATAAGCCTTCGGCCGTCAGAATCTTGGACCTTGGCCTCAAAGGACGCGCGGAACAGCTGGTGAGACCCGAGTGTGTCGCTATAGACAACTGTGCCCTAATTGAGGTGCCGTACTTTGCTGCGGATTGCTGACCTAGAATGTTCTCATCGTATAGCTCTTACATCCGTAGCAGTCTAACTGGTTTCTTACGAACAAAATAACTTAGTTTGAATGATTATTTCGCAATTTTGGTGATTACAGCATGCGGCCTTTGCCGCACATTTTGGAGTTTCTCTCTCAAAGGGACCGCATTTATTGACACAAAACGTTGCATAAACGTAGGGGAAGTCTAGGGTTACAATTATTACGCGCCTTTGATCTTTCTGTACTCTAGGCAGAGCGGAGATGTAGTTAACTTCAAAGGGCAGCTACATGCTACTATTCCTTCCAGGTACCAGTCAGCGCATCGCATCACACGCTTTTAACGCAGTAGGAAGAGTTTAACACATGTGTCCTGCCTCGTGGAATCAGCTACATAAACAGGATATTGGCATCCTGGCTATACCTACCAGAAACATGTGTCAACCGCCTGTCGCTTGAATAAGATTTTGTAAAGATTTATTACAAGTAGTTTTATTGAAACAGCGAGTGTCTATAGTATTTTTACTTGAGATTTCTTTTGGCCCTTCGTTGTATGTTCATTTTAAAGTGACAGTGAAGGTTTCTCAATATAACTTTAAAGAGCGCGCATTATGTTAAGGCTACTTCACAAGGGGTTTCAGCGTAGTCAAGCTGCAGTCGAGCAGCGTTTTTCTTCATGGTTGTTTTCTTTCCTAGTACCTTCATTTTACACCTGTATAGGAAGTATCTCTTCGCATGTAACGGTTCACCTGACTATTGGGGATCGGTCCCGAAAATGTGCCAGCCAAACTAGGCGCGGAAAGGCGCACTTTATTCGGTGCTTATCCGTTAGTTGACTGGCATATTTTTTATGACATTTGATCGATAGAGCGATGAAATAGAACCTGTTTCGAAATTCCTTAATGGCGCTAAATTCTGCGAAGAACTTGAAATTTGACTGAGTTTGTGTGTGTTTCTTTCGGCCACGTCTCTCCCTCCCACGCCATTCCTCTCAGAGCATGTCGCACCAACCTGCCAATACCTCTACGTGGTAATTCAAGGCACGTCAAAATACAATACATTAAGAAGGTCACCGGCCGCTGAGAGTAGAACTGTTTTTAACACTGTCGTCATAAGAGAAGTCCTTCATAAAAATTGAGTGAGAAGGTCCAGAAAAGTAAACAGAAAGCATTGGAGAGAAAATAGAAGTCAGTGTGCAGATAATGCGCAAGCTTAATTGCCAAGAGATAAGCTTGATCCCCCACTTATATTGAAATTTTTGATACGATGAGTGGGATGTTTTGTTTTATTACTGCAGAGTACAGTAAACAGTAACACTTGTTTTTCAATCAAGTATTTACTCATTAGCATCTATCAGCCATACAGCCCCGAAGAAAGCTAGATAGCTGTTTCAGAATCTTTTGAAGAAAAAAATTAGTCGTGGTCCGGCGACGAATTTCTTTCCGAGATTTTTCTTCAACAGATCGCTCTGCTCTCAGACGGATGTTAATAATTACTCCCTTGACTGAAAGCTGCTTCACGTTGAGAAATTTCCTTAAATTTTAAATTTTCGTCACTCCTTATAGCACACGATAAGAGCTTACTCAATGAATACTGCTGGGCTAGTTGATCTGGGGAGACGTGTAGACACCGGAGCTCTAACGGAGGTACGAGTGGGGGTACGCGAGCCCAATCAGCCCGTATTTTCCATTCATCCATGTGTGCGCTTCTTTTACCGCGAACGCATTTGAGAGAATTAATCGGTTTTTTTTGGGGGGGGGGGGAAGGAAATGGCGCAGTATCTGTATCATATATCGTTGGACACCTGAACCGCGCCGTAAAGGAAGGGATAAAGGAGGGATTGAAGAAAGAAAGAAGTGCCGTAGTGGAGGGCTCCGGAATAATTTTGTAAGGGAAGGGATAAAGGAGGGATTGAAGAAAGAAAGAAGTGCCGTAGTGGAGGGCTCCGGAATAATTTTGACCACCTGGGGATCTTTAACGTGCGCTGACATCGCACAGCACAAGAATAAACCGCTTTTTCGAAATTATATAAATCTCCGGACCCCGTAGAGTATCTGCTACCGGTCCAATTGGACTTATTTTTGAAAATGTGGTGGAGAGTTTGAAGGATGCTTCACTCTCGCCACCGGTTGGCCCGGTATTGCACTACTTCCGGGATCGGCCTTGCCTTTAGCGCGTCTTTACTATCCTGTCTTTCTATCCCATCTTTCAACTCTCCTGCTATCTGCACGAGGTAGCGATTGTGGCTCGGCTAGAGCCAGTGAGCAGGCCTGTGCACTTTCCTTTTCTTTCTTCCTGGCAACAATCTATCTATCTTTTCCGAAATTACGAAGTTTTTGAAAAGTCAACCTTGTTTCACGAATGTTGCCAACAAAACGGGTCATTCCTTGAGGAGAGGAGCTATAACAGGTGAGCGCAACACCCTTTTCATTTGCACAAATGAGAAAATGAATGACCCGATGAGAAGAATGCGATTGTATCGAGTTACAACTCAAGAACAGAACAGAACAAAGTTAAATGCTACCCGCCTTCGTCAGTATCCTCTATCTTTCCTTCTGTAGGGCCATATAGTTTGTTCGTGAATGAGTTAATTCTTTAATCCCCTTGCTACAAATGCAGCTTTCGTGATGGCTTAAGTCCCTAGGTTGAATGAAAATTGCAGGAATGCCGTTCCTGTACACAAAAATGACTTTTTTTTCTGTTTAAACTAATTTGCCTCTTCGAACCACTGTAGTGTGTTGTGCTTTGCTGTGCTTTACTTTTTGTTTTAATTGCCAATCAACTATTCGAATGCTTTTGTTTCCTTTTGTTGTACACATTCCTTTGTATCGTAGTGACCTCCCCTGCTTGGGCGTGTTAGATTCCTGCAGTCGTTTTATTAAATAAATGAGTACTGACTTTCTTTTGGATTAACCACAAGTAGTGCGGGTTTGTTTCATGTTCGTCGGGCGATGATGATATGTGACCCGACTGTAATGACCCTGTGGGTGGTTGCCGCCCATTGCAGTGCCCCTCTGTAATGATGCAGCCCAAACAAGCACGGACACTGAAGGGAAACAGCCATCACAAGCACCGGCTTTCATTGGGAAGATTTCGTTGTGGAACAATCTTGCGGCATAGCCGGGTGGTGGAGCTTGCGGTGACTGTTCCACTTCCGTGTCCGCGTTTGCTTGGGCTGTTTTCGTTCGTCACCAAAGACCAGAAGCCCAGGTAACCAGTCCTGACGCCCCTGTGTAGACCACGCAGGCAGGGGAGATGTCCCGCGTGGTGCCCGTCGCCGCCCAGAGGAGCCCCAGCAAGAAGCTCGCGCACTTGTTGCGGAACGAGTGCCACCCGTTCTACGCGGGCTTCCGCATCGTCGGCCGCGTGCATCGGCTGATGGGCTGCTGCTTCCTGGAGAACCTCGCCTCCGCCGACCACGAGCACGTGCGCGCCAGGAGGGCCAGCCTGTACCTGCTGTACCCGGTCTGCATCTGGTGCTACCACTTGAGTGAGGAGCCGGCTATTGCGCGCACGCCGCAGCCTTTCTGAAGAAGGAACAAGCCGACGGCTTTGCTAAAGACGCTACTTTTATACATGGTGTCCAGGCTAACTTTAGCCAACGGTTAAAAATGGCTTGCGCTTCTAGGCAATTTTTGGTATTGCTATTAATTAAGTAGTAATTAAGATAATTTTTCTAAATGCGTAAGTATTGAGTTTAGACAGCAGATGTGAATAGCAAAGTTGGAGAGCAACTTCAGAAACCCAATTCTATTTTTTTTTTTGCGATAAAGAAAGCCTCACGTGTATCTTTTTTTTCCGAGCTCCAAAGAAAGCCCACGAAATACAAAAAAAATCCACGTGACTAGCGCATTCCCGCGCCACGATTGTGCTGCTCTCAATCCTGGCTTGAGTGAACGAAATTAGCTGCTGGCATGGCGCAACGATCCCACCGCTCCGGCAGGCCAGTATGTCGACGGTGGTTGCACCGTCACGCTTGCAGACTGGCTCGCGCGGGCGTCGCAACCACCGTCGACACATCGGCTTGCCGGAGCAATCGGGTCGTCGCGCCATGCCAGCAGCTGAGTTCGTTCACTCAAGCCAGGATTGAGAGCAGCACATTCGTGGCGCGCGAATGCGCTAGTCAAGTGATTTTTTGTATTTCGCTGGCTTTCTTTGGAGCTCGGAAAAAAAAAAAAAAAGATACACGCGAGGCTTTCTTTATCGCAAAAAAAAAAATTGGGTTTCTGAAAGTGCTCTTCAGCTTTGCTATTCACATTTGCTGCCTAAAGGCAATATTTACGCATTTAGAAAAATTGTCTTAATTGCTCATTAATTAATTGCAAAACAAAAAATTGCCTATGATGCGCAAGCCGGTTGGTAGGTGTTTGCAAATGGTTTCCCTGGCCTACCTCAAATATCTTCTTTTTTAACCCTTGGCTAAAGTTAGCCTGGACGCCCTGTGTATAGAAAAGGTCGAAAATCGAAATGCAGGTGTCGCCACTATGCGGGTCCATTTCGCAAGTGAACCGCAGCGGGTCGACAGTTTTCGGGCGCCGATCCTAGAGCCTGTGCTAAAGCATATAATTAGAATCGATTTTTACTAAAAGGGAAAATTCAATAGAGCAGCCCCCACTGTCTCTCTGAGCCATCTATCAGGGCTCTTGTTGCACTCGTCAAACTTCTAAGCTTCGAAAGGACCAGGAGGAAAGTCTTTTCTACGTTCAAGACATTAGGAACACTGGCGATGCATATATAACGCTGCACACAACGTGGTGCCGAACGAAATCTCTGACAAAGGCTGTATGAGCACTAATGGGCACCTCTTAAGCCCTAAATCTGCGTAAGGTAAGGAGATAGCTTGCCCTTACTTTTCGAGGCCTTTTTGGTTTTTAGGCCTTTAGTAAAGGCTCGACAATAGAGCTGAGAAGCAAGCCCCATTGCTTGGTTAATTTTGGCAAAGACGGTACGCATGGCACAGCAGCAGATAGCGCAGCAGAGGGAAACGATGTGCACCCAAGAGCGTGTCGCGTTAGCTTGCGTTGGCCGCCTGTGCTCGCCAGCATTAGGGGAGCAGGTTTCGCCATAATCTTGTTTGATTGGCAGAGTAAGCTGTTGTCCGGTACCTTTCGTTGGTTTGTTCTTGGCGCTCCCAGCTCGTATGTCAAGATTGCCCACCCATGTCTCGTGCTATATTCTGCTGTGCTAAAACAATGGTTATTTCACTGAACGGTTTCTACAGTGGAACTTCCGGTGCGTGAGAGCAAAGGGGTAATGACACGAAATCAATTAGGCTTTCGAGTAATTTCCCAATAGCTGTATGCTGTTTGGCTGGGTAAGCGCTGAGTACACTTGCCTCCACAAAAGCCGACAAGTTATGCGGCTGCGGAGCTGATTTGGTTTTAATGCGATAGCATTATAGCCTTATTGGAGAAAAAAAAAACGCTGCGTCCGGCGTTGTCCTGCGAAGTCTGTCATAAAATTAGCTTACTGGCTGGCGGGAAGTGACGTCACGAGACCACAAAAATACTATTGGCTGAAGGGAGGTGACATCGCCAAACCAGGTTCGTCTGGGCGAAGCCTCCACTTGCCAACCGTGGCAGGTGGTAGGTAGTGAGGTGATGTAGATTAATGACAAAGAAGAAAATAGCTCAGGCAACAGCAGGCCTACGCGCAGAATATGTAGACAACCTCCCGATAAAGTATCTGTGTGAACGGAGGCTTGCGGGAGCGCCTTCTCCGCACTGATCGAGAGGAGCAACCTGGGTCTCACAAGTCACTTCTGTTGAAGGCATCAAAAGCTTCGAATGCTGTATCGCGTTGCCAACACAGAATTTTAATTAGGTAATCTCGTGTGTTTCTGTACCGGTGTGGTGTGTAGCAAAGCCAGCTTACTTCCTAACGGTGCCTACATGAGTGGGGCATTCGCGGAGCGCAGCCATCGGAGTGGCCATATTCGTGCACACGGAGCGGCACAAGCAAAGCATGAAGGACTCCGACCGCCTCAACAAGACCATCTTCGTCGCGTTCCTGTCGGCCCTGAACGTGGAGGCTGGCCTCAACAACGTGCTGCTGCTGCTGCAGGCGCCCAAGTTTGTCGAGCTGCTGCGCATCTGCGGCCTCATCGAGCTGCACACCGCCGTGCCGCCCTACGTGCAGCGGCAGACGGTGCGCTTCGCATGGACCCTGTTGGCCTTCCAGGTGCAGTCCAAATCTCCTTTCTCTGCGAGCACTGAGACATTCTTGGGGTCCAGTAGGGCTTTTTGGCGGACTAGTTGAAGTGAAGTTACGCCGGTTACACCGACAACACCGGCGCTCAATCCTACCAACGTGCGCTTCACATTTGCGCTGTTCTTTCTATTATTGAAGAAACCGGATCTTGGCTGTGAAGAGAAGGAGCTGGAGGAGAGCGGTCGGCAGGCGATCGCGTAAATTTTTGTTTACGGCATGCGACGGTGGAGTCGTCGCTTGGGAAATAACCACGAAGCATAGTAAGAGAGAGAGAGAGAGGCTGAAGAACGTCCAGTTAAGCAGAACCATCGGCGTCGGTCCCACGAAATGAGAACGGAGAAACCGTAATCGCTTTCACTAATAGTATCACTGGTGGGTCTACAGGTTGCTAATAATTATTCCCGGCACTGCAGGCACCGCTGGGCTTTTAAGACCCGATGGGATGACGTGCCTCTTGTGCGTCCGTTGAGCCGTCCTTCGTTTCAGCTATGTCTGACGTCTCCGCTTCCGCAGGTGCAGAGTAGCAAGCTCGATGCTGCTTTGGTAGCCCCATAGTATCTTACATTGTATTCCAGCCAACGTCGCCATTCTGAACGGCCACGAACAAAGTGGCTTAAGAGCTTCGAACTACCGCTGCCTTGTAGTTTACGGCTCAGCTGAGGTGACCTGCTCTCACAAGGACTAGCTTGGCGTTTTGTGTTTTGACACCGCGAACAAGTTGATGAAGGTAACTGAAGATTGATCAAAGCTTGATCAAGAACATCAACGCCTAAGAGGACGCGTTTCTGGTCTAGTTGGACCATTGATTATTTGGGTGAAGATAAGGCGAAACAGAGAGGCACACGAGAGCGGCATCGTTCTATACCATAACCTTTACTTACCTTGCGTCTTTGACCTTACCTTCTGTTGCTGTGTAGGCCAGTACTGCAACCTTCTTTTCAATTCCAGGCTGTCGTGATCGTCCTGAACGTGGGGCTCAATGTCTACTCAGCCTTCGGCACAGCGCTGCTGTTGGAAGAAGGTCACGAGATGGAGCCGCCCTTGATGAAGCTGGCCATCAGCAACGGGGTCCTGGGCGTGGCGTACCTGTCGTTCATGTGCCTAAGCACGCGGCTGCTGCTCATGTACGTCGCGAGGGCCATCGTGCTCTACCTGGGCTGCATCTACAGGAACCTGGACCAGTGCCTCCGTTCGCGGAGCACCCCGGAGAGCAGGTGCATCTTAACACCTGAGTTGGTAAAGCGGCTGCCTCACTTAGGAGCTTTGTCCGGGGATTAATCGCCAAGAGCAAGTCAAACTTAAAAAAGCAAAAACAAATTTGCCATTCATAAAGACTTCTGCGCCACATGTATAAGCAAAATTCATTCTTTAGAGCATTGTAGCGGCCAGCGGAGAGAATGTGGGAGGAAGGATAGTGCTGAGACACTCTGGGACACCTCAGCCAAGTCGTAATTAGGGAAGGGACCAAAAGTGTGGAATGGGCAGAGGAATGGGAAAGTGCGGAGGTGTGAGTGTTGGGGTCTCTGGGCTCCTAGGAAGGTTCTGCTGGTGGACCACATGCGGGTCCAGCTGGCGCTGCTCAAGAGCTGCGTGGACCTGGCCAGTTCGCTGCTGGGGCCCAGCCTGCTGTTCGCGTACGCCTACAGCGTGGCCATCCTGTGCGCCGCCGCCTACTACACCATCATCCCGGAGCTGCAGTTCCGCGTCCGCCTCTTCTTCTTCTTCTTCGGGTCGCTGCACTGGCTCAGCATCCTGCTGCCCACCGTCACGGCGCACCGGATCAAGGGAGCCGTGAGTAAATACGCCTGTAAAAAGGACAGCTTACTCCGTTTTTGCTCCCTTCTGTTTAGAGTGTAGGTTAGGACAGGAAAACTTTTATTGTCCAACAGAAAAAGGGTAGCCTACCCGCCTAGACGACGGCCGAAAGGTAACTTAGGAGGGTAGATGTGTAGGCCAGTTGGTGGGACATGAAGGACACGGGAAAGAGAAAGACCTGTGTCGTCGTCTTTCTCTGTCCCGTGTCCGCTGCGGTGTATAGCTCCTTCAGGCCGAAAGGTCTTGACTCTCGGCGGCGGCTTCGGCCAGTAGGACGAGTTGTAGCTGGGTCGACGGGTCGGAGCTCAGTAGTAAGGCCTGCCATTGGTCTTTCGTCCACGCGGCACATCGCAAGCTCCACCCCTGAGGATTGTAGCTTGAGCCACGCATTAGCAAAGGCAGGCCGCTATCACTGCGAGCTCTGCTTTCAATTGAGAACTTTGGCGAAAGCCGACAATTTGCGACATCTAGTGACAGAAATGGGTTCTACAGCGAGAGATGTTTTTTCTAATTGGTTTTTGGGGAAAGGAAATGGCGCAGTATCTGTCTCATATATCGTTGCACACCTGAACCGCGCCGTAAGGGAAGGGATAAAGGAGGGAGTGAAAGAAGAAAGGAAGAAGAGGTGCCTTAGTGGAGGGCTCCGGAATAATTTCGACCACCTGGGGATCTTTAACGTGCACTGACATCGGACAGCACACGGGCGCCTTAGCGTTTTTCCTCCATAAAGACGCAGCCGCCGCGGTCGGGTTCGAACCCGGGAACTCCGGATCAGTAGAGATGTTGGGGGTACTTTTCCACTGTTCTGCGGCGTCGGCTTTGGCATAACTCGACGTAGCGCGAGGAGGAAAGGGGAGGGGGAGGGAAAGAGGCAAGTGCAGCGTACTACGCTGACTGGTCTGCATGGAGTGGCGTCGAGCATGACGGCACTGCAACTCGCCGCGCTGAGTGGTCCGAATGCAGTGACATCACCAGTGACGGAACACTGACGTCGCACGCACTACATCAGAGGACACAGATAGTGTTGGATAAACAACACTTTATTCACCATCGCAAACAGCCGTCGCTGAATCTCGCGTTACACGGCGACAACCGTCCTAAAAAATTTTATTTCATCCACGTGAGGAAAGGAAGCGAGGCTAATGCGCTCAAGGACAAAAGTTTTGGTCCCCAGGTGTTGATACCAGCGGCACCTCCAGTCATACCTGTGACGGATACTTGCAAATCAGTAATGTTGTTATTTTTTTTTTTTCAGGTAATCGAGCTGCGGAGCGCTGTTCAAGGGATCTCAATGGCAGACTACTCTGACGACCTCTTGGCACAGGTGCATTTACCGTTGCTTGTGGATAATTTGCGCAGTCTCCGTATGGGGAAGCCATGTAACATGGATTTAGAGGCTGAAAGAGAATATATCTGTACATTTAACCTTGATAGTCATCCCAAAAATTATGGGTGCGTAACTTTTGCGCAGACGGGTTAAAAACTAACCATAGAAGCGTTGCTACTGGCACACTAGCAAGAAAAAAAAAAGATACTGCCGAAGTGAATGTTCTGGTTCCTGTTGAAATGCAAATAATTTGAAATAGTGAAGCAAAAATTAGAGGGTTAAGCAATCTGCGGTTTTATTGCGAGGCGAACAACCTTCCCCCGCCCGTGCGTTTGTCGCAAGGGCACGCGAAAACGATCTCTCAGGGTCGCTAGCCCTGATTGGTCAACGCAAAAGAGTGGTTATCAGGTACTTACGCCAATCTCCATGGCGTAATCAAGGGAGAAGTGGAGGTGACGGTACCAGCTGCATTGTCTCATAGTTCATGTGACCTTGATGCCCTAAATTTTTAGCGGTAGTGCCACGGAGGAAGGAAAACTCAGGAGAGGCCCTCGCTATCCGAGCTGCACGCCGGAAAATGTACCGGAACTCACGCACTTTCGCAAGGACTACTGGGAGTCTGTGGCCGACGGCGCAGCCAGTAGTAACGTTGAGTGCAGCGGCGTCGTCTGCTGCGCATGCGCGCTGAGACGGCGCTGAGACTAACAAAGTAAATGCGATCGCATGCAGAGTGACTTCGCCACAATGGCGGTATTTTCTCAGTAATACCTCCCACGCCGACATGGCACGGTGTTATGAAACATAAGTTTCATACATATTCAAATGTGCTGTACGTGATGTAGTGCTTAACATAGTGTATTATAGCTTCCACTTCTCTCTTTTTTTCAATTTCTGCGCCGTTATTTTCTTTCAGTTGAAGCCCTTGGCAAAAGAAAGTGACTCAAATATCGTGTGTCGTTGTTCGTTTCTGTTGCTTTTCATTTCGGTGCAAGAGAAATTCCTTGCTCGGGTACGGTGAAAAAAAAAAAAACGGTAACGCATGAGTCGCTTCGCGGACACAGTTTTCGCGGCTGCATTCAGCACAACCCGTTCGGAAGTATTCGGATATTAGCTTTTCACCAGCCTTTGTTACTGTGCGTTATCACTTGCAGCTCCGGATGATGCTGAACAGCATCAAACACGACGACCTCAAGTTCACTGGTTGTGGCTTCTTCGTGGTCGACCTGTCCACTTTCGCTGACGTAAGTGTCACATGCGGCTGCTTCCGCTTCGTAATGCGCTTGAAAGTATGGCTGAGAAGGAGGAGGACGAGGAATTTAAGAAGCCTGTATTCATTTCGCTTGGATTTTTCGGGGAACGTGGTTTTGCAGAGCGCTCGTGACTGAATGGAGAGCTATTGCAAGAAGAGCTATGACCGTTTCCTTTATACGTCGCAATGTTGCACACCTGAATGCTCGCACTGATGTAGCTGAATTTTCAGCCTCATAATGAATTTAGTTCACTATTATCGACATTCTGGCAAACTAGCAAATCGGTCGAATGAACCTGCTTCCCACAAGAAAGAGGCCTGACATGACACGGAGCCCAGGAAGGGGAGACAGCGAATTGCTCTCAGTTTGTTTCTTAATCTGTCGGATTTGTTAGTGCACCTGTTCTTGCAAGTATTGAGAATGAAGCCGTATGACTTTCGATTCGAGGGCGCTACACTCGCGCCATTTATCCTCCGCGAAGTTCTGTGGAAGCGATTTATTATGCATGCAGACAAAAATGCACTCTATCTCGTGATGGAGGGCTGACGTAAGCATGAAATGCTTTGAAGTACCGGCATAACACATTATAGACTGGACCTGGTCGCAAGGAAAGGTCTCGTATCGGCCAGACACAACCATCCTTCCGCAGCGTCGCTCAGCCGGCAGAGTGCAATATTCAGGAGCTGCTTTCCGTCGCCCTTGGTTCTGCGCCGCGCCGATGGATGGCGCCATATGGCTGCTCACAAGAAAGAGTGCCTGAGTGCCAACACCTAACCTAGAGACGATTCGCCCGCGGGTGCCCGGATTACGCAACACCAGAGTCCCTCAAAAACACGCACGGCAGACACTGCACGTGTGCCGATACGGCTGTAGAACAGTCGCTCCGCGCGCTGACTTTGTCCGTCCACTGGAGACGCTATTTATGACGCATGCGCTGCTCTGGCGGCAGCACTGTCGGCTCCGTGTTTCCTCCCTTCGTTAAGGCGCCAAGGACACCCGTGGTGCGCTTACCGCATATCCTAAAAGCATTTCATGCTTTTTTAAAAAAAGGCACAACGAACCTTTGCGCGAGGCTTTTCTTAGCCCATTTGCCCAGAACCTTATCTTCGCTCAAAATCAATCCCATTCAATTTCTTCCTGCTCTCGGTCACGTGAGACAGTGGAGGTGTTGCCGTTTACACTATTGGCCTCTGCGAAAGTATCAAGCTTTAGAGCCTAGAGCCAGATATTCAAAATGATCGCGCGTGTACTTGCACCTTGAATAGCACCGTGGTGGTGGTGTTGGTTATGGCGATCGGAGAGTGCGCCAACCAGTCTTGTGTACAAAAACGGTGTCGAGGATGTTGCAGCTACTTTGGAGAGTTACTGGAGGCGCCGACTGCCTTCGCAGGTGTAAATGCGAATTCGTAGCTCCTCTTATAACATGTTCTGCTTCTCACTCTTTCAGATAATGGGTGCTGTCATCACGTATACGGTCGTCTTGGTTCAGACGAACGAGAGCTACCTCAGGGGATCTCTCGAACATTGCACCAACGTCACTGCAGCATGAGCGGAACGTCCCCAAACTTGGCCACTGCGTCTGACGGAGCTCTCCGTGGACGACAAGAAGATGCAAGGCTGGCTGCTTTCTGCGAGAAAACAAGCCAGCACATTGTGGTTACTCACACCAACATGCTTTGAGTCGAATAAAGATACACGACGGAAGGTGAACATAAGCCGTTGCTTGCTGCAAAGGAATAAGAGTGAACACGGAGGAACAAAAGTTTTCTCCCCCTATGCGTTGTGATCTTGTGGTGGGTGATCCACATTTATTGGAGGTCCCGGTAGCGGCGGCTGGTGAGCCGGCAGAGCGGGCTGTCGACGTTGCTGGCCAGGCTGGTCGCCGAAAGCGTTCTGTGTTGCGCGAGCCAGGTCGCGCTCCGAGCTTCGTCTTCATCAGCGCCGCTACAATCTAAGCCGGAGGCACCTGCTGATGATTGAGCACATAACAAGTCTGGAGTTTTACGCGCTACTCAACGGTTTCGAATAACTTCTGTTCCCGTACCTGAATGCGAGAGGCCTGTATGCGCATGGGATATGGCCATCACTTGTTTGCATTCTGGGAGAGCGGAAAAATTGACGTCATTTACGCTTGTTCCGTAGCTCTGGACATTCAGCGGTAGCTAGAGCAGACATTACCAGCATTTTTTCTCTGCCACTTTCACCCCTTCCTTAACCCTTTCATTCACGGCATGCATGGTCCAGGTGTCCGCTACTGCTACCGCGCCCTTCCTTTTAACAACTTGTAACTTTGTGCAGACGAGTGCCCTCTAGCTTCGGCATAGCGAAGACACTCGTACCTCTAGCTATGCTATAATTCCCTATAAAATCAATAGTGACATCCAGGCATGCGCTTCAGAAGAACGTAGCACTGAACTCGATCACTGTAAAATCCGGAAACCTTTTGAATGCTTCAGCATTAGAGGGGACATGTCATGGAGAAAGTGAAGCCCTAGGAGTGAACCCCTGCTCACCGGATTCTGAGCAAACTGCACGCCGTGGCACGTGGCAGTTAAATTCATGATGGGTTGTGACAGGTTGCTAGGGGGGAGCGACCTGGCTCGCACAAGTCCCATCGCTAGCAGCACCTGCTATCGCAGGGCGGTGGCGCATCTCTTGACTCCTGCACCACTGCCCCGGAAGCCATACGTATGAGGACTCCGAAGGATCTATGAATGTTCTGTGCCTCCACGAGCCCTTTTTAGCCATTTAAACTGCGCGCGCTCTCTTCCAGTCATCTATAGTGCGCGCGCAGGCAGCGCAACCGCGCATGACCGAACTGTTGCTCGCCAGATGTGGCGATCGCTGCGATGAAGGCTTGATAAGAGCAGCGAAGTGGCGAGCGGGGGGATTCCTGCTGGAGCGCTGCCGGGGCGCGGTCAGGCATTCGGCGGCCAGCACTGGCCATCACGATGTACTCGGACGGCGGGGCGGCACTCTACAAGGATGAAGCGCGAAGATGGAAGTGACGTCTGCAAGGACTTTCACGTACTACTCCAGAATCGCAGTATGTCTTTCCAAACAAAAGGAGCCCTGAGTGGTCTATTTTAAAATCGCCTACAGCGATCTATTGAATATCTTAAATAGAGCGTTATCAGCTCTCCTTGCAGACGTTGGATTAATTTAAAAGCTACTTGAACATCTCGTACTTTAAAATAAGACGCGCAGTTCCATTACACTTTTCAATGTGCACCTCTGGCTTATATTGTTTTTGAGTGGTAGTAAACAGGAATGGAGAGCGCATCCATGATTGCATTCTTGGTGATTTTTCCGGCATGCCTTAGGTGCCGTAGTATAACCTGATCCCGCTGCTAGGTTCATCCGCTGTCTGATTTCGCCACACACATTTTTGCCTCGCCCAGCCCGTAACTGAACTTGAAGACCGCACACGTGATGCGCCGTAACATAGAGAGCTGCTATTCACGAAGCTATTGGCTTGACAGCACCGGCCATCCGTCTCGAAGCGTTGAGTGACTCAGGGGCATGTGTTGAGGAAGGGTAACGTTCTGCTTCTCCCTCTGGCAGCGGGCTTCGCTGCTGCTTTCGTTGCCGGCAAGGCAATGGGGCTTCGGGAGCGAGGTCTGTACGACATGTCTTCCACACGCAGGAACAGTCGGTGAGTTCATTCTTACTCAGCCCATGTGCGCGGACCAAAGGTTGGAAAAACGCGCGGCGAGGAGACGCTGGCTCTGCAAATAGCAGCGGCAACTTGGTTCTGATTTTGTTTTTCGTTTTTATGGAGTTTTAACGTCCCGAAACGACTCAGGCTAGATGAGGGGCGCCGTAGTGAAGGGTTCCGGGAATTTCAACCACCTGGGGTTTTTTAACGTGCACTGACATCGCGCAGTACACGGGACTCTGGCATTTAGCCTCCATCGAAATTCGACCGCCACGACCGGGATGGAACTCGCGTCTTTCGGGCCAGCAGCCGAGCACCATAACCACTCAGCCACCGCGGCGGCCTTTGTTCTGGTGTGTTCCAGGTTAGTTAACCGGCGAGGATAACATTGCCCTGACACATTGGCTGTCGGAGACATCAGTTCGGTGATTATAAATGCTGTCAGGTCGTCTCGAGTGTGTCGTCCATAGTTCGGGCCCCATCGGCTTCTGCACGTCGGTCCAGTGCTGTCACTTGCTGGTCTGGGAGAATGGGACGGTGTGGGCCTTCTTAGGAAAGGAAAGCATTTTTTGTTATCCGCCTTTTAGGGTGCATGCACTGTACCCGGGGGTCAGTGCGGGCGTGGCTCCAGCTTTGTCACGGCTGCCAAGGGAAATACGCACGCTGTTATCAGCAGCGGCGAACACACTAGCCAGGGGACGCAATGCGCTGCTTGCGAATGAAGGCGATGACATATTCAGCTCGGAAAAACACTTCTGGTCGCTCACCGACTTGGCGGCCTGCAACGCTTTGGGGCTGTTTTCCGTTTCCCAGTTTTTAAAGGTCGCATGTACTGGCTGCCGCCATCGGGGGTAGCCGGCTGGTCGCAGTAATGCACTCTTCCACTTCATGCTTTTAAACAATGCCTCGGCACAAGAAAGAAAGCTCGAAAATATGGTAATGTGCGCACCACTTTCTTTCCGGTAGGATTTTTGTTTTATTTCGTTCCTCTTTTGTTCGCCATCTCTCAGTTCGCAGTGGTAATTTTGAAGACGCTGACGTGAGTGAAGTGCCCCACTGGGCTTACTTTTTCAAGCCTGCATTCACTTATGTTAGGTAATTTTTGCGAGGACGTTCCCGCTTGCAACAGTACTTCTTGTTGGGAACGTTGACGAACAGCACCTAGTCTACTTTTTGCTCTCGAAGTGTTTTCAAAGCATCTCGGTGTGGTTTGTTGTGATGCCCAGTTTTTAAAGAAGGAGAGCTGGAATTGCTCTGGCCTTAACTCGGCTCCCATTTATCTCGTCAGAATCCTTTTTCGTTGGGCCGAGAGCGCCTTCGTGCGCGACCGGGGAGCGTCTTGACGCGGCATTCTGAGCCCCGTCGTTTCGTCCCTCAGAGGCAAAAACCTCGCAGGTTAGCTCCGAGTTCACGCGTGGCGCGTTCTCGGTCGCGCTTTCTGCCTTTGTCCTCCCCCCCCCCCCCCCCCCCTCGCGGCCCACTCTCACTCGAGGCCCAGCAGGCGAGGACCATTATATGCGAGGCGACCGAGGAAGGGGTGGCCTATTTTGTGCAGCCTTTGGCCGACCTCAGCTGTGTTTTTTTTTTAATGCCCATTGCTTAATTTTCGCAACCAGTCCGGGGCCTAATGGCTTCATGGCGACACCCTTTATGAAAGGAGCCTATCTATGGCTTGTTTTCTTGTTCTAGTCCCCTTCGAGCAGAGAACAGCAAAGACAGTCATGGCGTCTTCTGCATCAGGCGCTTTCAAAACATGCGCCGTCAGCAGCTTCAGGCTTTTCTCAGGTTTGTTTTCTCTTCAGCTTCAGGTTTGTTCTCTCTGTTCACGGAATGCGTGAGCGAATCAGCACATTCGCAAACTCTGGAGGTAAGTGCCGTTTCCAGCTGCCAACGAAATACGTAAAAAGTAACCCTGACAATTCTAGCGTGCTTATCTTTGACTCGCCATTGTTTGTAGCATATATATTTCAGATTTTACCGCTGTCCTTATCTCTTCCTTCTACTTCCTTTTATATGTAACTGGCGCCAGGTATTATTTCTTTCGTACTCCAGCAAGAGTTTGATGGCACTCCAATACTCATTGTGCTGTGGAAACGAGTTAAAATTCTGCCTGTCGATTCGCGACGTAGCCGATAAGACAGTTCGACTGTGTCAGTTTTATCTTTTATCTATTGTCGCAGTTTTTTGGAGCACTGCAGTCATAACCCGAGGGTTCGATGAGCAAACCCGTGGCGCTATTTTTTGTCTACTTGAGTGCAGGAAAAGAAGAGTTGACTGACTTGTGGCTCTGAATGGTGTGGAAGTAGGATCTGTTTCCTTCGTTTTGAGACCGGGAAATAGACTTATAACGTAGCTTCCTCAAATACGTAGTCTTATGTACAAACTATAAGTTAATTAATATAGAAAAACTCCAAATTCGCTCATCTCTACGTATAGCTGATACTGATACTCCTCCTGGTATAGATAATACTCCAGGCAAAAGTTTGAGTAGCATTAAGCTATGAAGAAAAGGGAATAATTTCATTTCCGTTCAGCTCCTAGTCTTTCTTCCTAAACTCATGGAACTGTGACTAGCCTAACGTATGGATTGCAGCTGGAGCAGGTCTCGAGGATGAGAAAGAGGATCAGAGGTAAAACAAAAGAAAGAAAGAAGAAAGCCAACTGCTTTGTCTGCTTTCGCAGCACAATGAGGCGAATGGAGAGATGAACGGAGAAGGAAGCGGTGGCGCAGGCGACTGAAGTTTTAATGGCTTGACTCCTCCTGATTAGCGCACGGTCCGCCGGGTGCAGTGTCGCAGACGGCCACTCAGACATGCGCATTGGAGAAGCCTGCCGAGGGAGGACGAGTTCGAGCGGCCGAAGATCTGCATTGTTTTCTTTTCACGATGCAGAAGGTAGGAGGCTAGGATTTAGTTAAGGTCCCGTGCCATATGGTAAGGGCGGCAGCATTTGGTGTGCCTCGTTTATTTTAACGCGACAGCGTTAAGGCTCCCTTTCAGCGGAAAATCCGGCGTCGTCGACGCGTTGTGAGTGAAAAATCCCCGCAGAAGCAACCACTTAGGTCACGTGACCTTGTGGCATCATCACAACCTGCCCGCCGGATTGTGAGCAAACTGACCACCGTGGCAGGTGGCTGTTAAATTACCGCTATCACGTCATACTCCTAAGGTAGAACTTAAGTTTTTTTTTTTTACTTTCCTGCTGTCGCATTGAAGCGACGCTGAGCTTCCAATAACTGAGCAAGCTCACTAGCAAGCAGAAAAAAGACTACTATTTCAGTGAGGGGGTGTCTCTGTGCAGGATGGCATATCAGTATGACATTTGAAGGGACGCCGACAAATACAAAAGACGACATCATTGTTTCGATTGTAAGGGGTGCGAAGATCAACTTCCTTATGCAGTGCCAGTTCTTTTCAAGTGACGTGAAACCGCAGCGATGCATAGACGGAAGAACCTTTACACTCCGGACAAAGACTGTGTGAACGAACGCACATTACGCTAGCGAATGCGTACGCTATGAACTGTATTTTTTTAAAACTGTTGCTTGATTCGCTTTTATATTTTGAGGGGGTGTTCTCTGCGTCAGCAGAGTCCCCTTTTTGTCAAGAAATGACTCACTGACCGCACGCACCTTGACAGTCGCTTTGAAGAAATTTCGTCTGGCCATAGTTCACCGTTCGTAAGATGCATATCAATGGGTATATCCATGAAAATAGCTCGAAAAACCCACAGATGGGAGGCAGCTAATCGCGAAAGTAATAAGAAAGAAGAGCGGCCAGGACGAGCCAAGGTGTCTCCCGCCAGAGTGTAGCTTTTTTTCGGCAACCAGTTTTATTCTACTCGCTTCGGGGTGTCTTATACGAGCCCGCCGCGAGTGGCAGTCGGAAATAAACGGATTATCCTTCTCGGAGAAAAATGAAAAAAGAAAATAAGTGGGCTTCTTGTCGTTACACCGTTCATGTTTCAATTCTGTGCGTACTTTTACGCATGTCTCTGTGAGTAACCACGAATACGACAATACTTACGTGCCGGCAATAGGGCTATTCAAGTGGGCCGGCGTGGCGGAGAAATTAACGCAACAATGCAAAGCAGAGTAACACGTTCAGTGGCAGTGGAATTAAGGCGTGTGAGCGGGGGAGTATTTTCGCCTGTGCAGACCTCGACAGAGATGTCACTGAATGTCGCTCAGCCGCTCCACTCGTGTCATCTCGTTGCGTCGAAGTTTTGATAGTTGCGAATATTATCCATCAGCACATTTTAAACTCTTATAAAGTATCGCCTCTCCTTATAACATGCTAAGAAAAAAAAGGCAGGTCGTCTCTCTGGCATCTGCTTAAGGATATCTCCATGCACAGCACGTCTAGCCCTCCATAATCTGCACCTTCGAGGCAAAGACTTAACGTCGGGCATTGAGAGACGTACGAGACGTTTTATACGCCCGGCTACGACCGGCCGCCCAGCGCAAACTTGAGCGAGATGCGTGGCCTTGTATGCCGCAAGCTAAGGTTCATACTACGCGCGCATTTTTTTTTTCGTTTGCTGACTTTCGCACAGTCTCTGAGATGGCGCTCGTTTTCCGTCTTTCGGCTTCATCGTCGCAGCTGCGGTGCGTCGCCTGCGGGAGCACATACAGGAACACTAGTGCGTCGATGCCCACGGCTCCAGCGCTTACAAGCACTGGCACATCAGCGCACCCTAGTCGCTGTGGCTATTCCCGGCTCACGACCGCGACGGCACAAACCACATTTTCATTAATTTTGGTTTTAAAAATTGTGGTTCGGTCCAAGGTCCGTGAGGAGATGATGTTACCATGCACAAAGCTTTGAAAAATTGGCAAGCTAGTGATCTTTTTGTAGTAACCACTAACCAATATTAGCTTGCGAAGGTTGCTAGAATACACTAAAGGATATGGAGATAACCACCTCCGACAAAGGCCTCATTAGGTTGTAAGCGAGTGAAAAGGCAGACGAAAGGTTGCGTGCTGTTGGGGCAGGCGGCGCAAGATGTCTGTTACGGCAGAGTTTCGTTTTACATACCTCAAAAAAGTGAATCCAGATTTCAGTTACACCCCAAGAAGTAAAGGAGTGCCATAAACGCCTTGGGAGGGAGTAAACGCTTCTCCCATGTTTCACTTGTTTACCGAAACTCGCGGCATGTCTTTTAACCACAGTCCAGTACACACCATCGGCAAGAGTGGGTATACTTCTCCAGTGATGTCCCATTCGGGGAATGTTCCCCTTCTTATTAAAATTGAGGAGGAAGACTTGGCGAAAAGGGAATTTTCACAGTTGAGCAAATTATAAGAAGTGACAGTGTCTCACTTTTTCCAGATTGACGTTGTTTCAAGCTGTAGGAGGAAGAAAGGACTCTGAATGAGAATTTTGGGTCTAATTGACAAAATTATCGGTTCCAGCATCGAACATGACTTCACTCCCCCAACTACGCGCAAAAAAGAAAAAGAAAAACACAGCGACCGAGCGGGGAGTCGAACACTGGAGCTCCCCAGTCAGCTACCACACGCACTATATACCATCACGGCTTCTGCGTTCAATTCGTTGTTTCGCGGCTTGTTCATTGTAAGTTTGGCGGACTAGGGTGATCCGAATGACCATCAGTTCTCGGATGGCTCCCGTATTAGAACCCACAGAGCTCAATTAGGGACGAAACAATCCAGGTAGTAGCTGCACGCGCCGAAGAAGAAAAAAATAATTCGGAAGCGTTTTCATGGCGACCTGCATTTTGAAAGTCTGCCCTTAGGAAACGGACACGGACATCATTGGCGTGCTTATTGCAAAAATCCTTGTATTAAAAAGCAAGTGAAGTTGAAACTACGGTCACGTCGAGCACGTACACAATAAAAGCACTGAAATATAAAATTAACGCCATTCAGCGGTGAACAGCGAATATCTTTGGATGTTATGGATGTGGTGAGACTTCGCTCGGGGCACGTGTCCTCAAGATTTTCGATCACGGACTAGCAGCGTTCCTTTCTTTTCGAGCACTTTCTCCCTCTCTGCATCGAGTGCCTAGCTGCTACGGCTTTTAAATCCCTGTCTTACTTAATACGGAAACGTCGTTCCTATTGCGTTCGCTGCCAGAAGCCACAGAGCTATTTACGTGCCTACACCTCGCACTTTACATCGACAGAGCGTGCCGTGGTATATTATCAAGCATTGTTGATTGTGCAGGGCTCAAACCAATTGCTGCCGCAGCGCCCGGCTCCATTTTCGCCGGTTTTCATCACCGCATCCATCAGGAAAACCAGCTGCGGTTGTGATGGCCGAGTGGCAAAGGCACGTCGGGAAACGAAGCTTCTCTCTTGGCACCGGCCTTATTTCGAGCCTCGGTCGTGGCACTGGGACAGTTCTTTTTCTGCTGGAGGCCAGTTCTGCTTCTGCCCGCACTCAGCGAGCACTGTTTGGTTCCTCACGGGTGGGTGTCCACAGGTCGCCGAGAGAGCACCACAAGAGGGGACGGAGCCGTATGCTGCGCTTGCCCAGCACAGGTTAGGCAACGCGCTCGCGTCGTCTGCCTTTCCGGAGTAAGGTGCTGTTGCGAAACGAGCTTGCGCTGTAAACGCACACAGCACAGACGCTGGTTTACGGGGACGTAAAGATAGCGTGGAAGATCATCGAACTGCCCGAAGACCGAAAGGAAGCAATATAGTCCCGCTGAGTTTGTTCTCCTCGATCGCCTTTGTCTCGCCGCGGAGCCGTGGCCCCCCATCTGCGCGGCCGTTGCACCCCAGGCATTTTTCTTACCGTACAGAACGACAAGTTCCGAATGGCAGGTCGCTTCTGGGCTGCTTGTTTCATGAAGCGCACGGTGTGTCGTAATCGGGGAGCTTTCCCTCCTTGCGATAGCGTGGATGGTGGAACTCTTCACTCGGTGCCTTCTGCCCAGCGGACGGGTGCTGCTCTGTCATCTTCTGCCCTGCTTTCTCGCGTGTTTCGGTCGGAGCCGAGTCTGCCGAACCCTCAAGTATTTACAACCTTGCAGCCCAACCGGCTGTGTTCATGACGCACACTTGGTGTGCTTCTTGTCAGCGCTTGCGCACATTTCCGTGCATTCGAGACGCTGCACCGTGAGTGTTGGCATCGGTGCTGGGTCGTACGTCGCGCCGCAAGAACTGGACGCCCTGGACTGCGGTCTTGCTTAAGACGAGCCGCTTGGAGGCTTTACAACTATACCACCCGTCGGCCTGAGTCGGTGCTATTTTTTCGCGCCCTCCTTCAGAGTTTGACTGTTGGGTATGCTGCTCTCGGAACCGGACGGCTGGCAAAAGAACAAGAAAATAAATCACGCAGAGAATGCTGTTCACTGCACTGCGTGCAGTACGCAGCACTCTGGACGTGTGGGGCGCTCGAGAGCGCACGCGAAAGCGAGTGGTACGGAAACTGCACGCTGGTGGTAAGAAAATGGCGCGAGGCCAGCGCTGATGGGGAGAACAGGGCATGTGAATGTATGCAAGGGTTTGATTGCGTTAGGTCGGTTGAACTAAAGAAACGAACGCACAGAGAAGAGCTTCAAGATTCCAGGGGTGCGCTTAAGTCTGCTTAGGCGCAGTAATGCGGAAGCATTTCTCGTATACTGCTGCCGTTTATGTTGCTGCGTGTTCGTTTATTTCGTTACCCAATTAATTATTAATATTGGTGACTTAATTACATGTGACTATTAAATTATATACATCAGTTATTAACTAAATCAATTCGATTAAATTACCGCGAATAAGTTGTGAGGTAATCGACTAAATTAACCAATTACCACGTATAATTTTTGAATCACCCATTTTGGTAAGCTATCATTCATTCGAACTACAGCATTATTTAATCAACTATTCTTTTAATTAACCCTTTCATGATGATTGACAGTTCATGCGGACACGCTCGGCTGACAGGTTATGCCATCACGCTCTGGCGACAGGTCCTGTGCACGCCACTCATGAAACAAGAAATGCTTTCGCATTAATACGTTGCCCGCCGCCTTCTTTTTCAGCCCGCTAAGCTGACTTGGAGAATAAAACACGAGCGCAACGCTGGATGTCTGCGGTGAAAAAGTTCGTTTGAAAAAATGACAAGTTGTACCAGCCTCCTTCCTTGATACCTGTTTACCGTTCCGGTTGACTAAGAATTGCTTAAAAAGCGACACCTTCCTTAACACGGCTGGAGGGCTTAGAATTTCAATAAATTTGTGGGAACAACTATCGGAATGCGGTGCAGGTCAAAGGCGGCTCCTACAAATTTGTGAAGGGTGACTTCACTCGTACTCTGATTAGCAGACGCTGCCTAGAGTACGTCTGAAGGAATTGCCCCTCCTACAGGATTCTGAATCGACGCTACTAGTAATTCGCTGGCGCTTTTGTAAATTTTATTTGTTCGATTACACAAGCGAAAATCGAAGAAACAAGACTACTACGGAGCACAGTTAGTAATCTGTTGAACTTGTAGACGTGCTCAAGGTGCACCCAGGATGTCATAAAAAGACTGGAGAAAGGACTTTTTAAGCTGGTCTTAATTGATCTATTTGATTACATCTGCTTACATGTATGCATGCCTCAGTGAAGGCAACGTATGCGAGAAATTACAGTGCAATGAGCATGAAACTAGGGCACGGAATAACTTAGAAAGCTTTGACAACGGATGCCAACTCTCGGATCACATTGGGAAAAAAAAGGCACACGCGGGAATAAAACGAAACTATACAAAAGCAGCATCCGAAAAATACTGTGCAATGAGCATTTGTAACATATCTTTATCGATTTCTAAGTTGCATAGTTTTGGCCACTCTAAAGTATTGCTTAATAACGCTCGATTTTGTGGGCTATATAATAAAAAGAACAGTCGACTTCAAACTGCGCCGTAAACCAGCAAAGTGCAGTAATATCGAGCGCAAAGCGACTGCGCTGACGGGGAAATACTAATATCACTGAATGACTGAAACTAATTCGGGAAGAAATGCGAGCCTTGGCCAGCGCAAATCACCTCAGCAAGAAATGCAATGTTCTCGGGAGGTATTGCCTCAGCCAGGCGGAAATTTGGGCGAGTTGGTAAGTGTTCATTTTCGCTCTCAGCGCAACACGAACGGGACACAAGACGAAGGACTAGCACAAACAGGCGCTGACAGCGCAGGCAGCGCCTGTTTGTGCTAGTCCTTCGTCTTGTGTCCCGTTCGTGTTGCGCTGAGAGCGAAAATGAAATTGCCTCAGCCGCACAGCCACGGGAGATTCGTTTCATTTCTCAGTACTTTACGACCATGCATTCGCCGTGACAGGACGCTGCGTACGCGGCCCGCTTTCCGTAGCGACAAAACTTGACGACGTCGTAAATGTTGTGGAGAGGAGAGTTCTTCTATTTAATTCCCCCCAAGGTTGCCTTGCGGAGCTCTCGCACTCACTCGCCGCATGCCTCACTTTGCAGATCCCTGACTCCTGATGCATCGATAGAGAAAACTTGTGGTTCAAGAACGTTGTTAGCTGCGACAGTTCTGAAAAGACGACATGGCTCACTAGCTTACCTCTAAATTTTTAAGCCAGGTTGATGCAATGATTGCTATATAGGTTAGTCACGCTCGTTGCAGGCAGGACGCATTGCCCCAAGAAATTATAAAGTGGTCGAGTAAGTAATGTTGCATAACTCCTTGAGAATTTACTTAAATTTGCTCTCCAGTTTTTTAAGAGAGGGATATTTTCATGAAATAAGGCAGAACAGCAAGACTTCGGAGTACAAATAGTTTCTCAAGCATTCTTTTCTAAAACCAGAAGACCACGCCACGTCACAGTCTGAGGTGCGCTCTCCTGCAGTTCTTCCTGGACCTGCGCACTCCCAGGCAAACTATCCTTAGTGTAACAATCTTTCTTACGTCGGTGCCCATACTCTGTACTCAAGCTGTCCATTATGCGGAACGTCTGCAAGCCGCGGGCGCCTCGACACTATAGAACAACAGAACCGAAATTTTCTCTCGTCACAGCAGATTCTTGTGTAGTATTTTGGGGCCAAGTCTTTTACTAACAACAGAACATCTTGTACAAACATAAACATTTCCTGTATTATTGGGCGATTACTTGTCGTAACAGAGCCTGTTCTGTTGCGATAACAGGTAACTTCGCAATAGTAAAGCTTCTGGGGCTGTTCGGAGCGAAAGGTTGCGTCTGCAAAAAGCGAGCCAGCACCTAGGACGAGACACTGCAAAGCCGCGCCCTTTCCGGGCAGGATTGTGCGTAGAATTCGGAGTAGGTCGGTTTCTCGGACCGCAGCTTGTCTCCGCTATTTTTTGCCGCGCTATGTGGCTCGACGCCTGCTTACCTTCGCTGTTAGTCGGTGACCGCTACTGGAGAAGCGAAGCCCTGCAGCGGGGTCGAAGAAGTCCCATACCGTTGTATGTGACTGCTTTATTACAGGAGAGAAAAACAAACAAACTGAAGAGCGAGTGAGCACAAAAGACAAACAAACCTGCCGGCTGTTGTCCGCACACGCGAGCGTTAGCGTTAACGATCACGAGAATTTGCATCCGCCGGCCACGTGAGTGGTCCGTTGGTCCGCTCCGTCGGCCTGTACAAGAATTCGCTTGCCGTCGCTCGCCATCACAGCCGTCAACGCGAGGTCCACCGAGAGGAACACACACCTTGACCCTCAGCGGGAAATCAATTCTTGCCTGGAACCAAGCGGTCCTCACGCTTTTTTTTTTCAAAAATGCATCAGCACAATCTGCCCATGTTGCATTCCGGGTAGTACTTGTACACTACACTACAGTGCAATGTAGTACAGTTCGATACAGCGCTACCATGTAATGAATTCCCTCTTGAAATGTCTTATGTCTGCACGCACGGTGAACCTTAAGATTACAGTATGCTGGGTACCAGGTCACTGCGGAACAGACGGAAATGAAGAAGCTGATAGGCTTGCAGCATCAGGTGCCGAACTGAGTAACATAGATATAAAAGAACTTACATACCAGGGCCTCAGGCCATGTATTAGAACTGCACTTCGCAAAGAGTGGCAGCAGGATTGGGATGAACAGACAACAAACTGCACACAATAAAACCATGGATTGCGAGGTATGCCACAGGAAAACAAAAATAGATTCAAAGAAGTTGCTCTCTGCAGACTGAGGATAGGGCATACATACATCACACACTCACATCTTTTACAGGATACTCCGGCACTGCATTGCGCGAGATGTGGAGTCCACATCTCATTTGTCCACACATATTAATCATATGCCCCAGACTGGATACGCAAAGACGGCAGCACTTCCCTGAAATTTACACATTTAAAATACCAATGCACCCTTCATTATTTCTAGGTGATAACCGCATGTTTTCATTAGATATGGTTAAATTTTTATCTGATGTAGGTTTGTTACGAGAGATTTCATATTCAAAGTAACCTCAGCACCTCCCCATTGCTGAGGAGAGTGCTGAGCTTACCCATAACTGCCAGACGCCTCACTCTTCTTGCTCAAGCAAGGGCTGTGGGTGAGGCTACCTGGCTTCGTCTTTCATATATAACTTCTCTTAAAAGAAGTTTTAGGCGCTGTACATCACTAAGTCATTCCACCAGATATTTAGGCACCCTCTTCACACTCTATAATGATGCACATACTCACTACACTTAGGCCATATACACCTGGTGTTGATTTTATAATCTGTACATATTTTAGCCTGAGTAGACCAAAAACCTCGTGTTTGGCTCTCTTTGGCCTTAGGTGCCCTTGGGCCATAAAAACCTAGCATCAGCATTCAATACAGCGCTGTGCAGTATAGTACAGTACAGTAGTTTGTACAGTACAGTGCTGTGTAGAATGGTACAGTACAGTGCAGTACAATATAGTATAGCGCAGTATACAAGAGTGCTGGCAAAGGACAGGGTAAATTGGAGAGATATGAGATTCCTTTTCTATGCAGTGGGTGTTTGGTTTCGTTTATGGGGGCTTAACGTCCCAGAGCGACTCAGGCTATGAGAGACGCGGCAGTGGAGGGCTCCGGAAATTTCGACCACCTGGGGTTCTTTAACGTGCACTGACATCGCACAGTACACGGGCCTCTAGAATTTCGCCTCCATCGAAATTAGACCGCCGCGGCCGGGATCGAACCCGCGTCTTTCGGGCCAGCAGCCGAGAGCCATAACCACTCAGTCACCGCGGCGGCCCATGCAGTGGGTGTAGTAAGGCTGATGGTTAGTATACTATAATATAGCACAGCGAAGTATATTATAATATAGTATAGTGTAGTACATTATAATATAGTTTGGTATAGTGTAATATAGCGTGGCATGGTATTGTATAGTACAGTATAGTATAACCCTTGATTGCGCGCCAAATTGACGTACCGCGGTTCACTGGAGACGTATTTAATAATTGGTTTTTTGGGCAAAGGAAATGGCGCAATACCTGTCTCATATATCGTTGGACACCTGAAGCGCGCCGTATGAAAAGGGATAAAGGAGGGAGTGAAAGAAGAAAAAAAGAAAGGAAGATGTGCCCGTAGTGGAGGGCTCCGGAATAATTTCTACCACCTGGGGATCTTTAACGTGCACTGACATCGCACAGCACACGGGCGCCTTAGTGTTTTTCCTCCATAAAAAAGGCAGCCGCCGCGGTCGGGTTCGAATCCGGCAACTGCGGATCAGTAGTCGAGCGCCCTAACCACTGAGCCACCGCGGCGGGTAGACATATTTGGCTCAAAGCGCATTAACGTTAGCCATATTTGATCGCCTCCGTTCTCCTCAGTTTAGCGATTACTGTCGTCCACTTTCCGACAGTGTGAGCAGTTCTGTTCTGACAAGCAGCCCTACGGGATGAACTCGGAAAACCAGGGAACTAAGAGACCATTGTGCGCTTAATGGTGTAGTTTCCGGTCGTTATTTTCTTAGTGATCTGCCTCTGCAACATTTCTGGCAAAGTAATTAGGTTTGCTGGATAGGAGGACAAGCATTATACCTGGCACTTGTCTTGGTGCACTATTCTTGACCTTGTTATTCATTGGTTCATTTCGGTGGATGTTTCTATACGTTGTCGAGAAATGAGATTTGCAGAGCAACCAAGGAAATTTATAGAAAACGGGAGGAAGGCTGCCCTGCTCACGGTCCGGGAACGATCAGTGTCGCGATGGCTTTAGGGCATTTGCAAACTGAAAGAATGCCGTCTTTACCTTATTTGGACAAACAAAAGCATGCGGTAGTTTTGGAGCGGCCAAAGCAGGGATCAAAGCACTTCACCGCACAACCTGCGGTGAATATTTTAGAGTTCGGAGACGCGCGGAAGCCCACTGCACCGCTTCCTTGAAAGGAAATCTTTAGAATTCAACTACGCTTGCGCGGCAGAATACGAGGGAGACCGAAATGTTGGCAGCACGCTTCCGGGATAGGAAATTATTTAATGAAGCGAATGGTAGGCACTTATAGCGACGCATGCACGACTTCGGCCGGAAGACTTACAGAGCAGACGGAGGCGCACTTATGAAATATTCAGGCGCTTTGGAGATTCGAGGATGAAATAGCGGCGGAGAGACTCTGGGCCATCCCACTGACACGAGCAGGAAAGCCGCGCAGAATTTCTTAGAGATACAATTGAGGTCATCTAAGACTCCACCCGCGGCCTGTACTCAACTGTATCCATGTAGTCTTTTCGAAGTTCATCTGGAACCGGAAAAACTGACGGTTTGATAGATTTTTGTCTACTTTACGGATGTAAGCATTCTAAGTATGATCTGTCCCCGCTTCCAGGTAACAACTGGCACCACTCACGTTTTAATTATTTAATCGAGCCGTCCCCTCTTCGCAGCCTTTAATGAATAATTCCCTTCCGGGAGGACTCAGACGAAGGACCCCGTACCGGCGTAATTAGCGAACCCGTCTCCGTCTTGCTTCTTTGGCTATAGGTTAGGCAGAGTCGCCTTCTCTGCTTGGCTTAGCTTTTGATCAGTGTAGCGAATGTCATTGCAACGTGGGTAAATTTTGCGTTTTATGTTATTTGCGTGACAGTGCGGTTGACAAGCTGCCTGCCTAGTCATTTCTTCGACAACCCCGCGCCCTTACTGTTGGAAACGCACCGTGCATTTGATTCTTCGAAAGGAAGGCGTGCTCTGCTGGTGCGGATAGGCTAGCAACAAAGTAAGGAAGGCCGGCCGTGCGTAACTTCCGGTTAGAGCCTGTTCTCTGAAGCAGACAAAAAAAAAAGCACAGACACACCTTCCAGCAGGACGCGGGACGGCACACAACAGACAGAATCCTCCAAACGGTTCGAGTAAGGTTCACAGAACATATTCACAAAATTACCAATTTCTAGTGCGGTTTTCTTCGGTGAGAGTACAGCCTTTCTCATTCTTTCCCACTTATGCTGTTCAAATACGAACCTCGGCACTCAGTTTCATTCTCTCGACTTCATTGGTTGCAGGTGTTTTAGAGGGCCCCAAGCTGAACATGCATACTCAGGAATTGGTAGAAAGCAGGTCCCATAAGCAGTTTTTTTTATATTTACAGGCGAAGATCAGAGGCTTCGATGAGCCGCCGCGGTGGCTGAGTGGTTATGGCGCTCGGCTGCCGGCCCGAAAGACGCGGGTTCTATATCCTGGATGGGCGGCCGAAATTAGATGGAGGCGAAATTCTAGAGGCCCGTGTGCTGTGCGATGTCAGTGCACGTTAAAGAACCCCCAGGTGGTCGAACTTTCCGGAGCCCTTCACTACAGCGTCTCTTATAGCCTGAGTCGCTTTGGGACGTTAAACCCCCATAAGCTAAACCAACCAAACCAGAGGCTTCTATGAAAGAAAACTTTTGCACTGACTGCCTTAACAAATGTATAATTCACTTGGGCTTTTCATGATCAATCAGTTGTGAACAACACACCCAAATGTTTGAGTGGATCGCTTATTTATAAAGCAGTTCTGTAGGTAATATTTAGCGACTATTTTTTCCTTTCATCTCGCGAAAAATAGGCCAGTTCATTTCTCCGAATTGAAATTTGTTTTCGATTTCTCAAACCACGTAACGTTGTTTGATAAATTAGCCTTGAATTGAGTAGCATTCGGTTCATTTTACTTTTTTTTGTGCTTCACATAGGGGCCACCGCGGTGGCTCGCTGGTTATGGCGCTCAGCTGCTGACCTGAAAGACACGGGTTTCGTTAACACGGGTTTGGTTAACATACTTTAGCAATGTTTCGTCCGGGCCGACACGAGATCTAATAGGTTACATTGACACTACACTACTCACGCTCTATGTTTCGGCAAAAACACAGAATGAAAATTGCTCATAAAATCACGTTGCCTTAGCCATTTCGTTCGAGAGAACTTGATGACTCCGAAGAATTTCTTTTGTTTCACTAGTATGTGATCTGTAAACTATGGACGTACGTGCAAAAAAAGTTTGGGATTGGTTTTACGTCACCATTTAGCCTATTGATGTATGCTTTCTACGTACTCTTTATATTGTAACTGTATTCGTGAGTTACCTGTGCTAGCCTCTTGAAAAGATAATTATCCTTTTTTTTTAATTTAGTACATACTCGCTTTCATTTTCTTCTTGTGAAAATGGGATCACAGTAATCGGTCGTACTGGCGTAAATTGTCTTGCCGCTCAAACGTGAATTACTGTGAACAAATTTTCCGAACTCACACTGCGAACTGCTCTGTGAATTGGGAATAAGCGGCTTCGAGTTCCGGAGAACCACTCACGCTTGCAGGTAGCAATAGGCACTGCTTTCAATTGCTCTCAAACAAAGAGGGAAAAAAAAGAGTGCGTAAAAGTGCCTGGCTGAAGAAGGCCATAGTATGAGGACAACAACAACAACAACAAGAAGGCCGCACTTCCGATTTTTTAGCGTTCGCAGATTTGACCCGGGAGGGCTCAATGGAGGGAAAGAAAAGAAACAACTCAAGTGCGGAACGGAGCGAGACAGCAAAGTATGTCTGAACTTCGACTGAAGTGGCTCAGGAGGCCGACATCGAACGGAGGGAGACAGTGCCGCTGGACGGCTTTCTCCGTTGCTTCGCGCATCACTGAGCACTCACTTCAAGTCGGCCGAGCGTGAAGTCTTCCAGGAAGGAATACGCGCTGTTCGTCTGCCTCTGTTTCTGCTGCTCAGCTGGAGAAGGGCAGGCAGTAGTGAACGCGTAGTCCTAGTACTGCCCTTGGGAAGAGGTTATCATGGGGGGGAATGTGAAACGGGAACGAGGTAGCGTCCGTGCAACTTTTCTTGAAGCTTTGAGCAGAGGCGGGTGTCTGCTTTCGCGATGTGGTACTCCTGTCGCATGGCACTTTCGTTTCTAATTCAACTCAGTCTGCAGTGAGGTTTTCGAGCACTATCAAATATGCCGTTCTACACGGGCGTTTTTAATGCTCATTGAGAAGTAGTCCATGTGCGTTGGGAGGCGCCAAGTGTTGCGGCCCAACGTTCCATACTGAGTGGTCCGAACGCAGTGATGTCGTCAGCGAATGCTGAGCGACATCACGCGCCCTATACATGAGAAGACTAATAACAGATTAATAACGAGCATTATAATCACCATCGCAGTCAGCTGTTGCAGAATCTCGCGGTCGACCATGATAACTGTCTCGCGAATTTATACGCTTTTTTTGCTATCAGGAGTAACACAAGGAGATACTGCAAGGACAAGGGAAGATCAGTTAAAAGTTAAGTGCCTCTACTCGGTGCAGTTAGTTGTGTAGAAGTATGGGCTCAAGTCCAGCTTCGATCTCGTAAATAACTACATCTTTCAGTTGTATAATGACCTCGCTGTGGAGCCACCGCAGCGGCTCAGTCGTTATGACGCTCGGCTGCTGGCCCGAAAGACGCGGGTTCGATCCCAGCCGCGGCAGTCGAATTTCGATGGAGGCGAAATTCTAGAGGCCCGTGTACTGTGCGATTTCAGTGCACGTTTAAGAACCCCAGGTGGTCGAAATTTCCGGAGCCCTCCACTACGGCGTCTCTCGTAGCCTGAGTCGCTTTGGGACGTTAAACACCCATAAACCATGACCTCGCTGTTGCTAAAATGCGCGCCAAAGCTAAGAGGGTCACCAGCTTCGATGGTCGGCTCACACGGGCATTAACATGGCGGGTAAACGTTGCAGCGTGATGAAGACTGGGAACAGAACTCAGGGCAAAACAGCACACGTTGTGCCCATGTATTCACTGCTAGGCACGAGTTCCGTGTGTTTGTTTATTCATTCTTTAGGGGACTAATTTGTTTACGACAATTTATTACGGCAATTGATTTTGTTTTGGCATAATCAATTATTTGCTCATGATCTGTGGCTCCCAGTTCTTGTCTTACGCTCTAAAAATATTCCTCCCCAGTAAATTTTATATTTAAGGGCTACCAGACCTGTTTTTTAAATAAACACAGGAGTTATAAAGGTCTGTTTAGAGACAGTTCTGTCATCGATGGCAAGCAGGCAGTTAAAACAGGCCCCTGAGGACCTGTTATGGTTTGCTGCTTGGCCGTATTCTGCTCCCAAACCTAAGCCTACCGACCGCAGAAGCCAGACCATGTTTTCTTGCCTCGCACACGTGGCAAAGGCGTGTTCTTCGACGCTTTCTCACCAGTGAGCGGCTAAGGCTGCACATAGAAACCGTACATTGAGAGCATGACGTCCTCGAAGCAGGACAGTTCTTTCATGGATTGCACAATAAAGATCGAAGCGCATTGTGACGGTATAGATATTACAGCGAGTTTGAGGCCCGTTTACACGTTATCACATGTAGGTTTGATTTATGGTTGTTTAATGTCCCAAAGCGACTTGGGCTATGAGGGACGCCGTAGTGGAGGGCTCCGGAAATATCGCCCGCCTGGGGTTCTTTAGCGTGCAGTGACGTCGCACAGTACATGGACGTGTAGGTGTTTCATTCTGGCATGACCGAGAGTCTCACCAACTCAAATTCGCCGTTCTGTATTTTCTGAGTTTGAGATGTGGTCGATCCTTCAGGTTTAAACATCGTACCGTAAGTATCGCTGCTGGCTTAGACGACCCGCAGTCAATGCACATGGACGAGTGCACCTTTCGGGGGGGGGGGGGGGGGGGGGGGGGTAGGATGAGACAAGTATTGCACAATGACGCCCTCACGGCGAAGGTATCAGCTTTAAAATATCGTGCCCTCCCCATGTATACCTTGGCTCGTGTTCTATTTCGTTATTACCGGAATATCGCGTCGATCGCTCTAGCTTCGCCTTCCTCAGTATATCGAAACCCCGCCTCGATCATGTTCGACGTTTGTCGCAGCCTGCCAGTCAAGATAGCCTCAGTAATGAGAAACGAGGAAGGGGTCAGTGGCCGAAGCCTTGGAGGTCAACAGCAACGAAGAAGTTCGCACGTTTACTCCAGCCAACGCTGACCTTTGCAAGCAGTCGCCTGCTACGGAAGCGGGAGCCGCTTTATCGTGCAGACCACTTCCGTCATTGCGTTCGCCCGACAGTTATTTGTTGTAGTTTCCCGTTTCCCTTTCTTCGGAAGGGGAACTCCGACTGCGCCAGGCTCTGGAGCAGAGCTGGCGCCACCTGCGTGCCAAAACCCGCCGGAGGAGACGCGAGAAGTCGCAGTAGGGATAGTGAACGAGCGCACTTCGATAACCTCGATAATCGATAATCTCTGCAGCCGGTGAGGAAATAGGTGCGGAGTTAGGCTTCCACCTACTGGCAAACTTGTTGGGGCAGAAAGAAGTGGCAGTATGGGAAATAAAAAAATGGGAAACTAACACAAAAAAACACAATGTGTGTGAAAAAGTAAAATTTATTACAATTGTCATCACCGAACCTATACTTACGCGACAGAGGTCAAGTGTACAGATTTTGTGTGCCACATATGATTGATTATTCGTGTCTGCTGGGTGAAATCAATGCAGGCATATGACGCCACACTGCTGTTACAGCTGTTATAGTGCCACGGCAGGGAGGTTGAAATAACAAGGTGAAAATTATACGCAGGTTTGCACAATCTCTTCTTCGTGACTTGTGTTCGCGCCTACGAGCAGGAACACAAGTGAATTCAGCCTTTATATACGGCGTTAAGCATTAATGCTGCTATGTATTGAATGCTGGTCTGCAAAGACCCCGAACTCACTGGTCGCAAATGGCTGTCCCCTGTTGTCGCTCTTCATCGGTGGCGGAAGGATTGCGCGGCCTTTTTTTTTTCTCCTTGTTGCATGGGCTAAGATGCCGTTGTTGTTCCCACACCGAAGACTTGGCGCTTTCTGCACAAGGTTTTACATTGGGTCAGTTCGATTCTTGTCGCAGTGTATCAAAACTACGTTCACCTAAGCAGACGAATAGCCATAGTCGATGATCCCCCGCGGGGGTAGAAGCTGCGATACACATCGGTATGTACCGAAGAGGACGATGTTTGAGAACAGACCTTCCTACAAAATCGTCCTGGAAGAAAAGAGGCACCGAAAAAAAAGCATGTTCCCCAAAGTACATGACCCTCGTCCATCCGAGGAGGCACCCGCCTCTAATGGAGGTTTAATTGGGAGATGCGTAACACAGTTCGCGAAGTGCGCAGTCCGCTCGAGCAGATTTAGATCTGCCTCTCAGGGGTGTGCTCGCAGTTCAGACACTTTGTTCGGAAGTGGGTCGGGCCATTAATTAGCCGGTCGCCAAATCGAAAGATAGAAATGAGTGTCGTCCTGGGACAAAGACATCGCTTGCGTAACACATTGGTGATACAAGTTTAAAGGATCCTATTCGCTTGAGAAATAAGTTGCCTGCGCTTAGGGAATTTAGGAGGACTATCGAAGCACAAGGCGACTAAGGGCTTATGGAACAAAAGGGCACGCTATAGTGTTTCGTTCGGTCGGCGTCTCTCGGTAGCACTCAGCCACTTGACTTGCTCCTGTTTCGGTTGTGTACGAAAGTGTCGCGATTCTGAGCGAAGAGACAAGGCGCAGAGCGCGTTTTCCTCCTCTCCGCCCCGCGGGAGCATCTTCTTTCTCTCCCTCTTTTTCTTTGGCTGAGGCTTTCTAGCAAGACGATTTTTATGGCGCCTGTGTTGCGGCCAGGTTCTTCGACGACAATTTGCCATTTGTGCGAGAGCAGTATGGACGGAGAGGTAGAGAAAGATGAAATCACTAGCCTCACGTGACCTCCCTTCGCTCGTGCGGGAGCTGGAAGAAGTGTGCTGCCGTCAGCGGAGCCAGCAACGGCGGACGCACCTCGAAGTCGGATATTCACTGAAGCCAGGTGGGCCTTCTTCATGGCATAACACTGCTTTCGAATGATTACTCTCGTGCTTACACTGCCAGTGCCGTTCTGTCGGCCAGCGAGGCTACGCCGAGCGAATCACGATTGACCGCAGTAGCAATGGCTGCGACTGGAGGTTCTTGGGGGCCGTAGCTGTTCGCCATAGCGCTGAGAATTCAAACGCAGTTCTGTCCGAGCCGCTTTCGTAGGCGCTGCTTCAGCGCGCCCTTCTCCGCAGCGAGCGATGCCAGCGGGCCAGCACCGCCCAACAAGGCTCCGCCGCGTCCGCCTCGTCAGGGTTGGCCCCACGCGAGCCGAGGCCGACCGCTCGACCCGCACCAAGGCGGTGTGCGCGCTCGCCCTGTGCGTCAACGCGGCCACCATCGCGGCGCTGCTCTGGGCGCTGGCCAGCCGGGAGCCGCCGCCCGAGGACTACCGGGAGAAGGTGGCTCCTCCATTGCACTGACTCGCCGGACACCTTAGCGGACGAAAGGCACAGGAAAATACACGCAAAACATGCTGGAGCTCTCAAGCATAGCTGTCGAGGAGAATGTCTCGGAAGGCAAACAAACTCCCCATCACGCGCCACTCTGAAAAATGAAAGTATACGGGTGGTTTCATTTGTCGAAATAACAGCAGTCGAGGCCTAGTTGGTTGCCGTGAACTTGTGCTCGGTAGGAAACCGCTATGGCCCCGGAGCCACTGTGGTGAATTACTGAAGACAATTTAAAGGATGCTTTTCCGTATTAGCTTGTTCAAAACGTCCGTTGGCTGCGATATAGAGCCGATGGTGAGAGACATCGCAGCGCTTTGTCAAGTTTCCCACAGACGCTTGAAAGCTGCGGGTGTATCTGAGTGACCAAAGAGAGAGCGCGAAATTGATGCGAAATGGGCAATGAAAAATGAACAGCTTATAGATTACGGTCGCAGGTGCGCAGTGCCAGTTAGCGCTGCTGTGCATTTCATTCTCGTTATCCTTGTCTAGAGACTGTCAATGTTCACAGTAAATATATATGTATTATAAAAGCGGTTACGAGTGCCAGCTTCATCTGTGTGCTTCGTTTTGCGCCGTTTGCAGCGGTAGCATTTATCGTGACTAGCCTATCATCGTTCCTTGCGTACTAAATATAACTTAAAAACGTCAGCTTCTTGCTTTACGTGGGCAACAGTGCAGTCTTCGGCCGAAGTAAGTGTAGATGTATGACAGAAAACGCAACAACTACCAGAAACCACCCCACCCGCTACCTTAGACCGGACCTTAATGTGTTGTCTCCTTTCCTGAGCTGGCTGCTCTCGAGTGCCGAGAACGGGACCCCATAAGATAATGTGCAGGCCATCACTTCGTCGCTGCAGGTATAGCTTCTCGTGACGTAGCGGTATGCGAAAGTGGTGAAGCAAAATGCACACAGAGACAGTAACTGAAATGTGCAGCTTCGACAATTCCTGTCCATTGTAATCTTGCGTTTGGGTATGGCGAACGCTTATGGCGTCAAATGCATCGAGAGTTCCCAAGGAAGAGTGCACACATAGACACGCAATCTTCTGTTGTTTTCTACCTATATGAATGACGCAGACACGAAAGTGGCCTCGACAGGTCATCATTTTTTAGGGACAGCGCTTTGGGGGCAAAACACCACACACAAACAGCAGACTTGTCCAAGTATTTTTCACAAGTTAGGTCCATTGGAATTGGTTCCTATGTGCCTGCGTTGACAGCACGGGCTGAAGTTCACGTAGTCACGAATTTGCTCCTCCCATCGTCGAAGGTTCTGGACCCGGCGAGCGACTCCGGCTCTGGGCGCTCTGGCGGAACCGACGGTCGTGGCAGACAAGGCGCTCACAAGTCGCCGCCCGGACGACGGAGACAGCCCGCCACGGAGCCCTTTTCGGGTAGCGAGGACGAGAGAGAACCGCCCAGGCCACTCGAGTATGCACGGCCGGCATTTGCCCTTTGTCACTATATGCTCCCGGACGAAGTTGTGCTCTGCTGTCCTGTGCAGTATCCAGCAGAATGGAAAGTTAGGCTAGTTGGAAGCTGCTCAGGATGACAATGGGGGCGCAAACAAAACGGAGACACTCAAGAAGACAACAGGACGAGCGCCCTTTTCAAAACTGGTTTATCTTTATTTCGCTGCCTTTGGTATCGGTTTATATTTAGGAGTTCGTTTCTTTCCAAATAAACGAGCAGTGAAAAAGGCGCTCGTCTTGTGGTCTTCTTTCTGTGTCTCCGTTTTGTGTGCGCCCTTATTTTCATCATGTGCAGTGTACCTCACTGAAAGTACGTAGTGCCATGGATTGTATGAATGGTAAAACCTAATCAGGGGACGCATTTCAAAACCTATTCGCACGATGGGCTACTGAACAGCGCACTCACGGGGAGCTTGAATGGCTGGCTGTGTGCCTATGGTGCTTCAGTAATATAGTTTAATTTTAACGGTGCGATTGCGATCGTAAGGGTGAGGGCGAAGATTCTGCAGCGCCATTGCGGCGCCATTTCGAAACGCGACCGAGCCGCGGCAGTCTCCTTTCAATGAAGGCGGAATGCCGTAGTGGAGGGCTCCGGAAATTTCGACCTCCTGGGATTCCTTAACGTGCACTGACATCGCACAGTACGCGGGCCTCCGGCTTGGTGGTTTGGCTAGTTTGATGATACCGCACCCGTAATCCCAATCATCCTACCAACCATGTCACCAAGCCAGAGGCCTGTGCACTGTGCGACGTCAGTGCGTGTTAAAGAACCCCAGCAAGTCCGAAAATCCTGGAGCCCTCCACTACGGCGTCCCTCATAGCCTGAGTCGCTTTGGGACGTTAAACCCCACGAAACCAAAACCGATCATTTTGGCCGATGAAACAATATACATTCATAAACAAAAGATTGTTGGGCACGAAGCCCTTCTGTGCGCCTGTAAATTGCACATCCGTGGAAGCGGCAACCTTCAAAGTACTCAAATTTTCAAAGCCGAATTGAAAAATATTATTCGAAAAAGATTACTGCAGCTCATTGGAAAGCAGCTGACTAGGATTTCAGGGCTCGGCTCAGCGTTTAATGGTTTCAAAGGAGTTTAAAGCGAAAGCTTCTTCGCTGTGTGTGCGAGTTCGACCCTGAACCGAGAAGAAACCACGTGGCAGATATAACGTCACTCAGCCGCCGCCACCGCTGCCGAAACCGAGCGCTCGCCTCTGTTTCTATATAGGCCGTCGGCGTTCATTGTGTTCATTGGCGTTGGCGTTGACAGTTCTGGACTCCGACGATTTTGAGGAAAGGAAGGGCGCATAAATGATCCCCTGGGTCAGTGGACACCACAATCGTGCTTTGAGGTACGTGCCGGGGGTTAGAGAGAGGTGTGGCCGGCATGCATTAGCGCTAAGCTAAGAACGTTGTGGTAGATGCGCGGCACTGCAGCAATAGGCCGCAGCGTTCATTAGATGACCAACCTCTCAAGATCAACCATTAATTTAAGTGCCACCTGCCAGGGTGGGCGCGCTGCCTTTCCAGTATGCGGAACGCACTCTACGTTACAGACTCCAAGACGCGTCTACTTGTCCGATACATCAGAGCCTTTGCTCTCTAACTAAGTTCAGCAGCAGTTAAACCGCAGCAATTGTTTTTTCGTGATCCGTCAGCTAGGCGTGTTGCTGTAGCGCAAACTTCTGATCTCTGCTTTTGCAGTGACAATCCGCAGAGCACTGTGCACCGGGACCATGACAAAGTAGACAATTATGACAGTAAAATTCGGTCTACACTTATCAACACCGAAGCTGAAGGCGAAGCGACTACTGTCGCGGAGGTCTCAACAGCTGGCACAACGGAAGCTGCGACTTCAGAAACGGCCACAAGTACGACAACATCGACAAATACAATTTCGAGTACCGCAGTAACGACGTCAACTACCAGCTCTACATCGACAGCAAGCACCACAAAGACGACTTTCCTTGTCACAAATAGCACCCCCTCGACAACCTCGTCTACAACGACGACTACCGAGGAAGTGCTCAATTTCGAGGTGGACATCAGTCCGTCATACAGCGTCGTCTGCTACTTCAACCACACGAGCTACAGGCGAGAGGAGCCCATGTCGTTCCGCACCGGCCACATCCCTGCGCCCTACTGCAGCCACATAATCTACGCCTCCGTCGGAGTGGATGACGAATACGAGCTGGTGGCCAAGGATCCGGCGTTTGACATAGAACGTTCCGGATTCGCGAAGTTTGCTAGCCTAAAGAAGCGCTACCGGCACGTGTCTGTGATGGTGGCCATCGGTGACGACATCGGCGACTCGAACGCCTTCCAGCGCATGTCCACGCAGAAGCAGGACGTCGTTGCGTTCGCGCGCAACGTCGCCTCCTGGCTCCAGCAGTACAGGTACGACGGCGTCGTCATCCAGTGGAAGATGCCGGTCAACCGTAGGAACGACAGCGGTGCCAAGGCTTCGCGATACCGACAGAAGCTCCGCGGTGTTGCGGCCGCACTCCGTGACTCTCTCGGTGCCAACAGCGAGCTTTTCGTCGCAGTTCCGAACAACGAGGAACTTCGCCGGACGTACTTCAACTTCGATGAACTGTCCCGTCACGTTGATCGGTTCCTGGTGGTCGGAAACTGGGTTTTGCGGCCAGAAGACGGCTCCAGGGAAGAGAGCAGCAGCACGGTCAAGTTCACGGCGTTCGCTGACCCCCTCAACGATGTCCTCCAGACACGCCACGCTCTGGTCGGAGCGGGGAACGTGCAGCTCTTCCGCAAGTTCTGCTTCGTCCTGTCGGTTGGAGCCAGGACCTACACGCTGCTCAGCTCGGGGAAGCACAACGCCCACGCTGCCGCGTCGGGGCCCGGGAAGCCTGGGCCTTACACCCGCCAGCCTGGCCTGTTGGCGTACTACGAGGTCTGCAGCCAGACGTGGCCCACCGCGGTGCAGGGAACGTTCGCGTCGTACGTGGCCCGCGACGACCAGTGGGTGGGCTACCTGGACGCCAGCAACGTGCAGCGCCTGCTGAGGATGGCGCTGTACAAGCACAGGGCAGCCTGCCTAGGCGTCTGGGACGTGTCCCTCGACGACTTTCGCGGTGTGTGCGGTGACGCGTTCCCCTTCACCAAGGTTGTCTCCGGCTGGCACGACCAGGAGTGGAAAGGGCGCCGCCGCGAATTCGGGTCGCACCCTAATAAACATTGATGCAGTACGTGATAGTTTAGCCAATCGCCGCGGTTCTTATAGCTGGCTGCCAGAACCTCGTCCGTAGTAAGCTTGTCGCGTTGCTTGGGAAATGACTGTACATTACCATTTTCTTGTAACCTCGTCATCGTAATTTCCAGATAATCTCTTAGTTTGGTGCTGTTTTCCATACACTGCGATGGAATGGAAAGCAAGCTCCTGACTGATTAAACCGTTTATTCAGCACATATATGTGGTTCTTTGGGTGCACAAAACAGACTTCTTGGGTTATTATTCGTGTTATGTCGTATAGTAGTTTCACACCCGAACTTGCGTGAGATTGTGCGATTATTTCAAGTGCTGTGGTTATTTCAAGTGCAAATGCACCTGAAGTCAGTGAAACCACTCCGTTGTCGGCAAAGTGCTACATCCAGAGCGTGCTAGTTTATGCCAACTACCCAGATTCTCTTAAATCGTTCGAACCGACATGCCTTCCACGCGGCACCAGTCATCGGTTGGGTGGACGAGCTACAGCGAGCGTCAACCTCTGCGCCTCGTACTCCCTCTAGCAGATTGCAGCACATCAGCCGAACAATCATAGCACCGCGTGCGCATTACAGGCTGCAAGCCCAGCGTCTGCAGCAGGGGCCCTATTTGCCTGTTCCTCCGTCCTCTCAGTGCCATCATTTGAAGCCACAGCAGTGTTTGATTGCCCAAGCTTCCTCCACATTCCTTTCCATATGAGCCACCGCGGTAGCTCCGTGGTTATGGCGCTCGGCTGCTGACCCGAAAGACGCGGGTTCGATCCCGGCCGCTGTGGTCGAGTTTTGATGGAGGCACAAATTCAAGAGGCCCGAGTGCTGCGCGATATCAGTGCACGTTAAAGAATCCCAGGTGGCCGAAATTTCCGGAACCCTTAACTACAGCGTCCCCCTAGCCTTAGTTGCTTTCCGACGTCAAACCCCCATAAACAGTAAACCATAAAAAATAAACCTTCAGATATTAATTTTAAAACATTTTTGTTAAGCCACTGAACAGTTCTTCGAATAAAAGATTTTCTCTTTGCAAGTAAGGCTTGATTGAGCCTGCGGTGGCTCTGCTCGAGGTATCCAGCTGCTACCTCCGTGCAGCTGGATCTGCGTAAGCGGCTTCGAGTTTTTGTTGGGTTCGAATTGCAGTAACCAGCTTTGGCCTAGAATGTCTCACTTGGAGAGACGCTAGCTAATTCCTGTGAGTAGACAAATCCGTCGTCCAGAGAGAGAGAAAGAACGACGGTTGCTGCAAATCCGACGGGATTAGAGAGCCGTAGAGGGGCTCCTTTGCCGCGTCTGAGCGGAGCGCACTATGTAAGAGCTGCGTGGGAAACACTGGGCACGTCGCGCGATTAACGCTAATCCCTCGCTTCCGTAGTGACGTTGTGAGCAGATTTCGCCAGATTCCCGCTGTGCTGCGCTTATGGAGCGGGGGCTGTTTGTTCATCGCTTTGAGCCATCTGCGATACTCTCCGCTCAAGATGGGGTAGAGCGAATGTCAGCTGTTTGTTGCCGGTAATCTCTCCCCTGAGGTCTCTGTCAGCATATCTTCCTGGTACACCGGTTACGCTTGTCTTGAAGCAAAAAAAGAAAAGTCAAATGAAGGGCGCAGAGTACATGCATTCACTAAGATCTAAATCAAGTCCAGGATCCAAGCATCAAGAAACAAAAGAGCGGACAGAATGAGCCCCGGGTGGAAGTTAAGAATTTTATATGAGATGGGAAATAGTGCTCACCTTAAACGCCAACACATCTGGAACAGCAGGGCCACACCAGGCTTCCTAAGATTATCCTGAGCACAGAATTTGAAGCGTCCATATATGTGGCCACTGGGACTGGGGACAATGGGTGCCAAGCAATATCACCCTTTTCCATCTGTTATGGAACGCTTCAGTTGTACGACGTGAAAGTCTCACCTGTCGGTTGTTATGTGTGGGTACTGTCATAGCATTGCTTCAATTGTCAGATACATGTCGTGGTTGTTCTTATTAGGTACTTGTTAATTTTGTTCAGTGTACGTATTTTCCCGCCTTTTAATAAATTCGCTAATTGCGAGTGAACGATCGCCCTATGCGTTCTTTCCTCCTCTGTTTTTCCGGCTACAAGCTTTGCGCAAATGATGTGATTTAAGATCTACAGGATGTTACTGCATTTATTTCGGAGAGCCGTTAAACTTTCATTACGACTAAATGCTGCAAAAAAAAGAAAACTCATAATAGAATCTCACACTGTGAGGCTATGATGCAGATCTTTGTTTGTTTAACGAAGAAATGCAGCAGGCTCCTGTCCAGTCCGCACGAGCGTTGAAATGAACTGCTCCGGTGGCGTAATAAGAAATCACAAGTATTTTGGTCGTGTTGCCTTGAGTATGCAAACTTGATCAGCGGCACAAGACGTGAGCTTGGACAGAATCAACAAATCGCAGCAAGGATGCGATTTCTATCACAGTCTGACATCTCATCATCATCATCATCATCAGCCTGACTAGGCCTCTGCCATCAGGGGCCTCTCCCACAATTCTCTAATTAACCCGGTCCTGTCTACTAGCAACACTAACATCATCATCATCAGCCTGACTACTCCCGCTACAGGGAAGAGGCGTCTACCATGTCTCTCCAATTAACCCTGTCCTTTGCCAGCTACGCCCACCCTATGCCTGCAAACTTCCTAATCTCATCCGCCTACCTAGCGTTCTGCTACCCCCTGCTACGCTTGCCTTCTCTTGGTGTCCACTCCGTTACCATTAAGGACCAGCGGTTATCTTGCCTTCACGTTACATGCCCTGCCCAAGCCCATTTCTTCATCTTGATTTAGACTAGGATGTCATTAACCTGCGTTTGTTCCCTGACCCACTCTGCCTGATTCTGGTCTCGTAACGTTACATCTATCATTTTCCTTTCCATGGCTTGCTGCGTTGTCCTTACCTTAAGCTGAACCCTTTTAGTTAGCCTCCACGTTTCTGCCCCGCAGGTGAGTACCGGTAAGATACAGCTACTGTACACTTTTCTCTACACTAACATCTACTAGCTGTCTAACATCTGAACCACGCCAGTTAAAACAATTAGTGATGTCACGGATGACGTCAACAGGGCCGTTTAAAACGCGAGAAATGCCTCTGATATCATTCAACGCCCTAACTGATCTCGAACTATAGCCAACCAATTGACTAAGGTTAACTGATACTCTAGACGAACAGGCTCCTGCACTTTTGGAGTTACTTCTAATAGAAGTAGTAGAAGGTGTCGGGCTAGTAATGGTAGCGGAAGTGATAGTAATGGTGGTAATAATACTAACAGTAGTGGCGGTTGTCGAAGCAGTGGTGTTGGTAGTAATGGTAGTAGTAGAAGTTGCAGTAGTACTTGTAGTAGGTGCTGACGTTCTAGTGGAAGTTTCATTAGCATCAGTTGTTTCTTCCGTCCGCGTTTTTCAATGCTACAGGTTTCATAGGTCGAGTATTTGTAGTAGTATCAATTGTGCTAGTAGTAGTTACTGCTATACTCGTTGTAGTTGTAGTAAAGTACCATAGTAGTTGTTGCAGTAGTGATAAGTCGTAGTCTATTTGTTGTAGTAGTAGTAACTGTAATATCAGTAAGAGTAATAATAGTAGTAGCTTCGGCAGTAGTGTGGCTACTGCCACGACTACGATTATTACCACGACCTTTACCGCTACCGCTACTAATCCTGCCACTACTCCTGCTAGAACAACAATGCTATTACCAAAGCAACTTCTACTGCTGTTTCTATGAGTCTTACTGTTACTACTATTATCATTCCTGTTGAGAGCAGGACATTTTTACCTTGTGAGAGCGCAGAAAAGTGGACACGCCCAAAGCGCGCTCGAGAGCGAGTGGCGCTAGCATGCGCAGCAGTGCGGCATTGATAAGCGCGGAGATCGGGGCGGACTCTGCTCCGAGCTCGAAGTGGCTGCGGGTGGGACGCCTTGAGCCGGCAAAGCGCGGGCTGCCGGAGGTAGTCGCAAGCACAGCGGTGTGTGCCGGCTCCTTCCCGGACGGGCCAGCGTTTCAACGGCAGCAGCCGAGTCGACAAGACGCCGCATGAATGGCAACGGTGCCCTAAGCTCCTCTAATTGCGCTTACTACAGAGTGGACTTGTAGGAATCTTAGGAGGCCTCAAGGATATGCGTTCACTTCAGTGAACGTTTGTTCAACGGAATGGAGCGCGCAACTACTTGTTTTATTGACCCGATATGAATATCACGGTAGCGAGAAGGCAGGAAGATGGGATTATAATAATAATAATATAATAATAAAAATAATATTCTTTATTTCCATCGGGATGATGGAGGAGGTTGCGGGTGAAAGCTGCTCGTAAACGGCAGCTTGACAAAGGCCCACAGCCTCCGTCAACAGGGCCGCAACAAAGCAAAGACACTCACAAATATACAGTCTCTTCGCTATTTCGCAGAGCCAAAATAAGGAGATCAAGAAATGAAATAGAAACAAAGAAAATAGAACAACAATCAATACAATAAATACAGAGGGTACAAAGCAGTACAATAAACACAGGATTAAATATAGACATTATAGGAATACAGGCGCTGTTTTTAAGAATGAATGCAGTGAAGCTGTCGTAATTCATGTTTAAATATTTTAAGCAGGTCAGTCCCGGATTTTTTACAGCTGTTTAATAGTGTTGGAAGTGTGAAGGACAATTTTTCTATTGCGTAGTTGGTTCTAGGATTATTGAGAGGATACACAAAACAAAATCAACAACGGTCGGGAGGAGACTCAGTCGGCTAGACAACGTTTCGACAGGCTGACTAGTCTTCGTCTGAGGTGCGGTGATCACAGGCACGGGTTATGTAGGGAGTTCACTCCGAGGAGGAAGGCACAGCTAGGGAGGTAGGGCGTGAAGAGGAGGGGTGGTAAGATGGCGAACGTAAACTTGAGAAAGCTGCTGTCTAGCCAAGGGGGCTGCGTCCGGTGGCGATGGTAAGCAGGAATTCGGCGTGACCCGAAAAGAGTGCGATAAACAGCAGCAGCGCAGGACAGGATAACCAGATACGGGGAAGGTGAAAAGAATGAGCAGGACACAAGAGGAGAAGGAAACAACGACACAGAAAAGCGTGTTACGTTCCAGAGAATGCCAGTAGAAAAGAGAAAAACAAAAACAAAGGGAAGGGGTGAGGTTAGGAAGCAAAGGATCAGTGAAAAAATGATCAACACCAGATATTTCGATCGTTCCTAATGAAATTTATTGCTTAGTACTTGCAACTTCACGCACACACGTATTGCGTGCTGTGAAATTAGATAAAAGGTAGTGATTTTATACTGAACTTTGGCTTTCAATATTACCACCCCAGTGAACTGTGCGATATCACCCAGTTTTCCTGCACCTTTTCTGGTACACATGCCCGGTCAGCGGCAAATGCATTTCTCTTAAAAAAAGCGTTATACCCATTTTGCTTAAGTTTTTCAGTCATTTTCCATCTGTGCAAATCAAATGTTACGCCGAACGCCGGAGATAGGAAAGAAACGAGCTTGCTACCCGAGGAAAGAAAGGGCTATCAAAGGGGACAAAAAAAGTGTTTCGGGGCTGAAAAGAGAAATCAGACAAATGGACGCTGGGTAATTTCTTTGTGAGCCACACTCACACGGCAGCCCAAAACGACGCGGGGGGATCATTAATGACGGCATGCCAGTTCACTTTGCCCTGACAGACAGGGGGCGGGCGACGCGCAATCCTTTCGTTGTGAGCGTCTCTGTTTTACTGAAATCCAGGGCGGTGCACATTATGTATTGACGCGCTACGTGCGCGCGTAGCATTCTGATCGGTTTGGCCTTTGATGGGGAGAGTCCGTGTGGGAACGTTTCATATCAAACTTTGTAAGCAACGAGGTTTCAAATTTGCCACAGTGTCTTATGTTTTTTAATGCGTAAGAATGGTATGGTTATGTTCTCGGTTTCGTGTCATCACGAGCTTGTCATCACGATAACGTTCGAACGACTTGAGTTATGAGAAAAATAATGGTTGCATTAGATAGAGCATCAAAAGATCTCACAGGGAAAATCATGAGGTGTATGTGGTGTAACTGAAAATTGTTTTTTTGGGGAAAGGAAATCCCCAAAAAACCAATTTTCAATTACCCCTCATGCACCTCCTGATTTCAACTGCGTGCATGTGGGGTAACTGAAAATTGAAAATTTGTAATTAGTTAATTAGAGCCAAGAAGTGGGCGTGGCCGGAGCAAAAGTGGCGCCAAATTAGAAGCTGAGTAAAGAGGGGCAAAGAGAAGCGAGGAGGCGTCAATGCTTACGCATTCCGCTGGTGCAGGTGCCGCAGTGATGTCGTAATTTATTGCATTTGACACTTGTGTCGTTTGGCGTAACGAAGAACATCGAACATGTTTGGAAGTTATTTTATTATTTGATTTATTGCACATGCAGCACTGGGGGGCGAGACACAGCTCAATGCATGAGGAGCAATAAGTAACCATGACGCCTGCACCTAAGTTGGAGCCCTAAATGGAGCCCTAATTCAGTGCCTTCAAGGAATGCATAAAAATCAGCGTGACACCAAAGAGAGGCAAAGGCAACAGTTAAAAATAAACAAAGAGTTGGGAGATACCTACCTGAGAAATTAGCATGTTTCCTGCTTGGAGGCTCCCAGCTGTTTCCGCTTATTTGCCTTGTGTACGGAACGCGAACAAGACATTGCTCGGCTCAAATGAGGACAACAGCACACCCTGGGACACTCCACTTGCGCTATGGTAACGCCGTTCTGTGAACACCTTCAGAAGACTGTAATCGTATACGCAGGCTCGTGGCGTCGACTTCGTAGTCACGCATTCCGCTGGTGCGGGTGCCGCAGTGATGTCGTAATTTATTGCATTTGCCACTTGTGTCGTTTGGCGTAACGAAGAACATCGAACATGTTTGGAAGTTATTTTATTATTTGATTTATTGCACATGCAGCACTGGGGGGCGAGACACAGCTCAATGCATGAGGAGCAATAAGTAACCATGACGCCTGCACCTAAGTTGGAGCCCTAAATGGAGCCCTAATTCAGTGCCTTCAAGGAATGCATAAAAATCAGCGTGACACCAAAGAGAGGCAAAGGCAACAGTTAAAAATAAACAAAGAGTTGGGAGATACCTACCTGAGAAATTAGCATGTTTCCTGCTTGGAGGCTCCCAGCTGTTTCCGCTTATTTGCCTTGTGTACGGAACGCGAACAAGACATTGCTCGGCTCAAATGAGGACAACAGCACACCCTGGGACACTCCACTTGCGCTATGGTAACGCCGTTCTGTGAACACCTTCAGAAGACTGTAATCGTATACGCAGGCTCGTGGCGTCGACTTCGTAGTCACGCATTCCGCTGGTGCGGGTGCCGCAGTGATGTCGTAATTTATTGCATTTGCCACTTGTGTCGTTTGGCGTAACGAAGAACATCGAACATGTTTGGAGGTTATTTTATTATTTGATTTATTGCACATGCAGCACTGGGGGGCGAGACACAGCTCAATGCATGAGGAGCAATAAGTAACCATGACGCCTGCACCTAAGTTGGAGCCCTAAATGGAGCCCTAATTCAGTGCCTTCAAGGAATGCATAAAAATCAGCGTGACACCAAAGAGAGGCAAATGCAACAGTTAAAAATAAACAAAGAGTTGGGAGATACCTACCTGAGAAATTAGCATGTTTCCAGCTTGGAGGCTCCCAGCTGTTTCCGCTTATTTGCCTTGTGTACGGAACGCGAACAAGACATTGCTCGGCTCAAATGAGGACAACAGCACACCCTGGGACACTCCACTTGCGCTATGGTAACGCCGTTCTGTGAACACCTTCAGAAGACTGTAATCGTATACGCAGGCTCGTGGCGTCGACTTCGTAGTCACGCATTCCGCTGGTGCGGGTGCCGCAGTGATGTCGTAATTTATTGCATTTGCCACTTGTGTCGTTTGGCGTAACGAAGAACATCGAACATGTTTGGAAGTCATTTTATTATTTGATTTATTGCACATGCAGCACTGGGGGGCGAGACACAGCTCAATGCATGAGGAGCAATAAGTAACCATGACGCCTGCACCTAAGTTGGAGCCCTAAATGGAGCCCTAATTCAGTGCCTTCAAGGAATGCATAAAAATCAGCGTGACACCAAAGAGAGGCAAAGGCAACAGTTAAAAATAAACAAAGAGTTGGGAGATACCTACCTGAGAAATTAGCATGTTTCCAGCTTGGAGGCTCCCAGCTGTTTCCGCTTATTTGCCTTGTGTACGGAACGCGAACAAGACATTGCTCGGCTCAAATGAGGACAACAGCACACCCTGGGACACTCCACTTGCGCTATGGTAACGCCGTTCTGTGAACACCTTCAGAAGACTGTAATCGTATACGCAGGCTCGTGGCGTCGACTTCGTAGTCACGCATTCCGCTGGTGCGGGTGCCGCAGTGATGTCGTAATTTATTGCATTTGCCACTTGTGTCGTTTGGCGTAACGAAGAACATCGAACATGTTTGGAAGTTATTTTATTATTTGATTTATTGCACATGCAGCACTGGGGGGCGAGACACAGCTCAATGCATGAGGAGCAATAAGTAACCATGACGCCTGCACCTAAGTTGGAGCCCTAAATGGAGCCCTAATTCAGTGCCTTCAAGGAATGCATAAAAATCAGCGTGACACCAAAGAGAGGCAAAGGCAACAGTTAAAAATAAACAAAGAGTTGGGAGATACCTACCTGAGAAATTAGCATGTTTCCTGCTTGGAGGCTCCCAGCTGTTTCCGCTTATTTGCCTTGTGTACGGAACGCGAACAAGACATTGCTCGGCTCAAATGAGGACAACAGCACACCCTGGGACACTCCACTTGCGCTATGGTAACGCCGTTCTGTGAACACCTTCAGAAGACTGTAATCGTATACGCAGGCTCGTGGCGTCGACTTCGTAGTCACGCATTCCGCTGGTGCGGGTGCCGCAGTGATGTCGTAATTTATTGCATTTGCCACTTGTGTCGTTTGGCGTAACGAAGAACATCGAACATGTTTGGAGGTTATTTTATTATTTGATTTATTGCACATGCAGCACTGGGGGGCGAGACACAGCTCAATGCATGAGGAGCAATAAGTAACCATGACGCCTGCACCTAAGTTGGAGCCCTAAATGGAGCCCTAATTCAGTGCCTTCAAGGAATGCATAAAAATCAGCGTGACACCAAAGAGAGGCAAAGGCAACAGTTAAAAATAAACAAAGAGTTGGGAGATACCTCCCTGAGAAATTAGCATGTTTCCAGCTTGGAGGCTCCCAGCTGTTTCCGCTTATTTGCCTTGTGTACGGAACGCGAACAAGACATTGCTCGGCTCAAATGAGGACAACAGCACACCCTGGGACACTCCACTTGCGCTATGGTAACGCCGTTCTGTGAACACCTTCAGAAGACTGTAATCGTATACGCAGGCTCGTGGCGTCGACTTCGTAGTCACGCATTCCGCTGGTGCGGGTGCCGCAGTGATGTCGTAATTTATTGCATTTGCCACTTGTGTCGTTTGGCGTAACGAAGAACATCGAACATGTTTGGAAGTTATTTTATTATTTGATTTATTGCACATGCAGCACTGGGGGGCGAGACACAGCTCAATGCATGAGGAGCAATAAGTAACCATGACGCCTGCACCTAAGTTAGAGCCCTAAATGGAGCCCTAATTCAGTGCCTTCAAGGAATGCATAAAAATCAGCGTGACACCAAAGAGAGGCAAAGGCAACAGTTAAAAATAAACAAAGAGTTGGGAGATACCTACCTGAGAAATTAGCATGTTTCCTGCTTGGAGGCTCCCAGCTGTTTCCGCTTATTTGCCTTGTGTACGGAACGCGAACAAGACATTGCTCGGCTCAAATGAGGACAACAGCACACCCTGGGACACTCCACTTGCGCTATGGTAACGCCGTTCTGTGAACACCTTCAGAAGACTGTAATCGTATACGCAGGCTCGTGGCGTCGACTTCGTAGTCACGCATTCCGCTGGTGCGGGTGCCGCAGTGATGTCGTAATTTATTGCATTTGCCACTTGTGTCGTTTGGCGTAACGAAGAACATCGAACATGTTTGGAGGTTATTTTATTATTTGATTTATTGCACATGCAGCACTGGGGGGCGAGACACAGCTCAATGCATGAGGAGCAATAAGTAACCATGACGCCTGCACCTAAGTTGGAGCCCTAAATGGAGCCCTAATTCAGTGCCTTCAAGGAATGCATAAAAATCAGCGTGACACCAAAGAGAGGCAAAGGCAACAGTTAAAAATAAACAAAGAGTTGGGAGATACCTCCCTGAGAAATTAGCATGTTTCCAGCTTGGAGGCTCCCAGCTGTTTCCGCTTATTTGCCTTGTGTACGGAACGCGAACAAGACATTGCTCGGCTCAAATGAGGACAACAGCACACCCTGGGACACTCCACTTGCGCTATGGTAACGCCGTTCTGTGAACACCTTCAGAAGACTGTAATCGTATACGCAGGCTCGTGGCGTCGACTTCGTAGTCACGCATTCCGCTGGTGCGGGTGCCGCAGTGATGTCGTAATTTATTGCATTTGCCACTTGTGTCGTTTGGCGTAACGAAGAACATCGAACATGTTTGGAGGTTATTTTATTATTTGATTTATTGCACATGCAGCACTGGGGGGCGAGACACAGCTCAATGCATGAGGAGCAATAAGTAACCATGACGCCTGCACCTAAGTTGGAGCCCTAAATGGAGCCCTAATTCAGTGCCTTCAAGGAATGCATAAAAATCAGCGTGACACCAAAGAGAGGCAAAGGCAACAGTTAAAAATAAACAAAGAGTTGGGAGATACCTACCTGAGAAATTAGCATGTTTCCTGCTTGGAGGCTCCCAGCTGTTTCCGCTTATTTGCCTTGTGTACGGAACGCGAACAAGACATTGCTCGGCTCAAATGAGGACAACAGCACACCCTGGGACACTCCACTTGCGCTATGGTAACGCCGTTCTGTGAACACCTTCAGAAGACTGTAATCGTATACGCAGGCTCGTGGCGTCGACTTCGTAGTCGTTCTTCCACTGCGATTGGCAAATTAATCTTGCAGGTGCTTAACCACTTCTGTTGCCCTTTCAGTTTCGAAGATGTGAACTGAGAACACGCATGACCCGTGATTTTTTTAAAACCATCTAGGACAAGACGCTGTGCGTGTGTGGTCGAAGAGGCGCATTCTGGGGCTTCGTTCCAGAAAAGCGCAATATCCTATGCTGAGGCATGCGCAATAAATTATTTGAGTTTCTTCTCCACATTCTTGTTTTCCTGCGACAAAGCTGAGTGTAAAGAACACTTCAGTGCGTATTGCTAGTTTGCAGGTGACACGTAAGGCTATACAAACATCTGCCCTCTCCCCGCAGTGTTAAAAGTCAGACAGGTTTACAACCAGGGTTTCGAGACGCAACCACAGCGGCAGGAAATGCACTGGTCGGAAACGACTTGCAACCAATTTCAAACAGGGAACTTTACTGTTTTGTTCTTTCTCCTGAAAGTTTGCAGAAGGCAGTTCGGAAGAGATATATCTCGCTGCCGTAAAAGGAGAACCGGTAAAAATGTCAAGGTCCTGTCGTAAAATGCACCTCGTATGCTTTCGCAACACTTTAAAGAAAAACTGAAATGTACACTGGAGGATGACAGTGTGTTATCCACCACCGGAGTATAAGGCATTTCACTATACGGCCTCATATGCGGAACAGGAAAAAAAAAGAAAAGAGGTTGGAGCAGTGAGGGGAAGCACGAGGTCGCAAGACGCTACGACTTTTAGAGCACCAAAGATCACCTGCATCGGGAAAGACAGCCAAAATTGGGGCTTAAATGTGCGCGGCCCATCAAGCGCCGGGCCTGCCTCCAGCGCACGCGTATACACTGTAGCGGCCGCTTGCAGTTCACAGTCCGTAGGAGGGTACAGCGAATGGAGGAGGAGAGGAGGGAGGTTACGCTCGTAACGTGAATCGTAGATATTTGACGGCAAAGAGGTTCGACCCACAGCCCGAGGCAAGTCGCAGCTCACTCTTAGCAATTTACAATGGACCATAAACTCAAAGCTATAGACTGCGCCTTACCACTCAGCCGTAAATATTTTGTACCATGCGAAGAAAAGTATGGACAGGCCTGAGTGCCACGACAGAGAGGAAGTGTACTCTCTATATGGGCTTCCGCGTCACTGACCAACAAATACTCGTCATCCCAAAGACCACATCGAGACTTCCGGATTGTGGTCAGCGTGTAAAGGGGCGCTCACATTAGCGGGAAAACGCGCAACGCCGGGCGTTTCCCGCGTGCCGCTTCCCGCCCAAGCCGGTTTTTCTCCCGCGGACAGCCTGCTCTCCCGTCCCGCGGAGCGATGGGTTCGGTACCTATTTTTCCCGTGCCGGTGACAGAACAGCCAATGGGCGCCGACCGTGAACCGTGACGTCGGTCCCAGTTCAGTGACCCCGTCGGCGGAGGCGGAGGCTGCGCGCGTCCGGCCGGCCGGCCCCGGCCGGCCGGGGCACTCGGCGGCTGCTTTGCCAGGGCGACGGGAGGGGAGCTAGCAGGGTGCGCTTTCCAGTCTTCTCTAGTGTCACGTGACTATCCCCTTCTCTTTCTGCTCGTTCGGGTCCTCGCTCAGCGCCTCCTCTCTCCACATTCCAAGACAACCGCAGCGAGAAAACGCGCGTAGTGTGAGCGTCATTCCGAGGAGCTGCGAGGCAGCGTCGACGTTGACGCTGTGCCGGCGCGGGAAGCTTCCCGCTAGTGTGAGCGCGCCTTAACGGTAAAGGCTCTACGTTTTCCTGACGCCGCAGTGCGTGAGGATTTTATCAGCGAAAGCTAAAGGACTGGCGTAAATGAGAGAAATAAAAAGAAAGAAAGAAAGAAGAAGAAAGAAAGAGAGAAAGAAAGAAGGAAAGAAAGAAAGAAAGCGATAACGGGATTGGCGGTTGAAGAAGCCGTAACAGGAAACAAATGTGTGAAATTAAGAGGGTGGGTGGTACGAAGACAAAAAGTTGGCGCTTGAAATGGACGCTCTGATATTCAGTTTAAGAGCCGCCGTGATTGGTGTTACGAAACCCCGGTTGTAAAGTCTGGGCTGCATTTGTTGCCTGCTGTTTTCTTAAGGCGGCGCCAGTATTGGGGAACGTAGCAGTACAAAATAAGGAGAGCCCTCCGTACACGTCGGTCCGAGATGTGGACAAGCGTAATCTATCAGTTCTGGAAAGAAGCGAACCACTGCTATAAAAGTGAAAAACTGTCTCTGATGAGAGATCCCAGCTTCGGTGTCACTGATCTCCACTCTTGCGGCTTGCATCAGTCTGGACTTTTTACTTTTTTTCCTTCGCTCAGCTTTTCCTTCTGCCGTCTTACTAAGGTGGGAGCCCACTGACTGATCTCTGATGCGTCTCTTTCCGATTCTAGCCCTCACCTTTTCTCATTTGCCCTCGAGAGCCAGTTTCCCTGCGCAGTGCGTTCGCATGTGCGCCACCAAACGCACGGATTGGGTGTGAGCTGTTGCAAGGTGGCGCCCAAGCCAGAAAGGGTGCTTCTGATCACTGAGCAGCGATTTTGGATACATCGTTGCTCCAAGTGCCATAAACATCGGCAGTCACTGCTCGGGGAAACAGCGGATTCCCCGGGCTAGCTAATGAGCTTAGCTCGATCGCCTAGCTAGCGCACATTAGCGGGCCTTTACGGCCACAACTGGAAGGAGGACATTGATTTGCCGGAACTGGCGATGTTGTGAGTGAGAAGTGCCCCTTGCTGGACAAACACGATGCTATTCTGAAAGGATGTCGCTTAGGGCAATGGAGGAGCCCTTTATCATCGCTGCAAGGGCGGGGATCACGGACGTTGTTGTCAGTTCACTGCTCCGAATGAAGGTGGCCAGCATGGGATATTTTAACGCTTAACGCGACAGCGTCAAGATTCTCCTTCTGCAGAAAATCTGGCATTGCGAACGAAAAATCAGGTCGTCCTCCTGCCACCTAGGTCACGTTACCTCGTTGCGTCATCGCAACCTTTACACCGTGGCAAGGGGCAAACACCAGTTGACTGGGCAGTCAACACATTCTCGGGCGCAACCATAGCAAATTGCACATGGCGACACACACACGCGCACACACACACACACTCACACGCACACCTGGCCAGGTTGTCACCGCGTTGCTCAAGAGGGTTCAGAATCCTCACGGGTTTTCCGCTGAGTGCAAGCTTAAGCGCTACTGCCGGACAAAACTCGAAAACGAAGTGGCACATGCTACTCAAAGAAGGCCCCTCGATCAGCGGTGTCGACCGACCAACGATTCCATATCACTGTGTGTCGCGTCTGCTGCACTGTCCTCTCGTGCTCAATCAGCCGAACTCCATTCTGCCCGTTCCTCCATTTTTACCCTTCTCTTCCCCTCCTAACGTTGGTATTAATTCCGCTTTTTAGCGCATCTCCGCTTTGGAGAAACTTTTTGGAGCCAAGAAAACCGCTTCTCTTCGTCACGGAGCCGTCCCAGGCATTAGTTTATGGAGCGGGCTCACGAGGCAAGCTAGTGCTGTGACGAACGTAGACACGTAACGGGGAGGATTATGCCCACTTCAAAAGCATTCAGGCGACAGAAGAAATGCGCTTAGGAGTGGGAACGTGACAGGTGTGCGCCGCGATTAGAGGTGGGAGGGGCGGGGGGGGGGGGGGGGGGGTACGCTACATCTGACTTCAGGGGCTGCTATTTTATGCCAGCATTAAGGTACAGTGGCGTTCCCATCTTCAAATACACTCTAATTGAATTCTCCTTGCAGTATTAATTTAGCGTGTTTTTGGCCTTTCTTCACTGCTTCAATCTTTGCCCAATATTTGTGCGTTAGTTCTCTGTAATCTTGAGCTTGCTTCGGACGAAAACTGACCTTCCGTTGGTTCTGCCAGCGGTGAGGCAAAATATACTTTCCATCCACGAGGCGGTTAGCATTTCTTAGGCGTGGACAGCGTAACAAGGCGATCGCTACGCGATCGTTATGATAATTTCTCAAGAAGTATCGTTAGTGCAGCCGTTGTCGCTGCTTTTTTTAACTGATGCCGGGAGCGCTGCACTGGTGTATTGCTTAAGACACAAATTCTAGGCGTTCAGTGCAAGTACGAAATATTATTGGTCGTGAAAAAGAATAATCAGTACATGTAGAAAAAAAATGCTTGCCCTGAATATTGAAGTTTTCAGAATCAGAATCAGAAATTTATTTCAACATCACATGGTATACATATGCAATACAGCGGCTGGAGGCAAAAAGCCTTCTGGAGGCGTGACGAGACTTCCATCCTAACTTTGTTGCCTGGATCGACTGCAAGAGTAATTTAATAGGATCATTATTAGAATTTATAGCAGATAGTTCGGGTGAGTGGCCGGGATTACTGTTAAATACAAAATAATTTCTTTTTAACGTCCATGTTTTCTATATTGCCTTTGCTTATGAATAGGTTCCTTTCCAGTTCCAGAGCATTTTGTGCCTTTTTTAAACAAGCACAACCTTGTTCAGCTGTCACAAAGCATTCTGGGTTTCGGCAGTGCTGCGTCATATTTGTCGAAAGCACCAGTACTATCGCAAAGCTTTATGCCTGAAGCTGAGACAACTCGCTGACATACTTTAATAGCCCCCCCCCCCCCCTAGTCAACATTTTGTAATGTTTGGAAAGAGTGAATTTATCCGCCTCTCCTCGTTACCTCATTCAGAGTCTATTCGGGCACAGTGTAGCACGTGTACTCGTGCACCTTAAGAGAATGCAATCCAGGAAAGAGGTTTGCTGGCTGTGCCAAAAACTATAGGAAATATTCGTTATTAATGGCTTCCCCAAAGTAAGTAGCCGACTGCGCAAAGCCACGATTTTCCAGCCGGAGCTGGAGCCGCAGTTATCAAACATTCAAGCCCGCTTCGAGGCCCACAAAGCGACGGCGCTTACGAAGTGGAGGCGCAGTGCTTTCCGAACGGCGCTCCCAGCGCCCATCCCGGCCGCCCGGATGAAGTTTAATTCCATTAAAATTCAGCGCACGTGCTCGCTTTCAAAGAGGCTTCAATGGTCGTATCAGCCACCCGTGTGTGCTTAAGAGGCAGACCAATCTACGGGCGCACATCGGAGACAAGAAACACACACAACACAAACTAAGAACGACGTCTTCTTTGAGAGCCTCTTCAGTCCTCAATTCCATTGCTTCTGATTGCCTCCACTCTCGTCTTGAGCAAGGAAACCTCGTCATGTATTGGAGAATTATAGTCGGCCTAGATCGAAGAACTGGAAACTTGGCACCGGCCTAATGAGCGAAGGTCTCGGCGTACTTCGGAGTACCAATTTAAGGCCATTACAACTGCATTGCCTTTTGCTTTCCTTCTTCCTGTTTTCTACTCCCGTCTAAGGGCAGTGAGTGAGTCCGTATCCGTGCAGTGGAACTGCCGATGTTTCTGTGTTTTGTACGCTGGTGGACGGGAGAGAGAATAAAGCGTACTTAGTGGCTAGACACGCATCAATCCCGTGGTACAAGTGTTTTGTAGTTACGTTAGGCTATCCAAGTCTTTAAATGCTACTCTCAATACGGTGATAAGTAATATGTTTTTCTCACTTAAGCACTGCCAGCCGTTTATTGTGCCACTGTACTGTAAAGTACCGCTCAATAGCCCATACATATATAAGCTCCTACGTCCGTCTATAATTTATGAATGAGACTACACGCTAAAGCTCCAGGTCCGCGCACTTCTGGCATCGAGCGAGAGCGAGCGTCTGATGACTTTTTTCGTTGTGGAGCAAAAGTGCAAAATAAAATAAGAAACAGACGGTTGATAAGAGTGAAATAAATCGCCATTTTTAAATAGAAGTAAGTTGGCGGTAAATCGGCCCTCGACGCTTGCATCTTTCCTTTGCGAGCACCGATCCCGCGCCGAGTGACCACAGCGGCGAAAAGAGCATGTTACTCGGGGGGCTGCCTGCTGCCGCCTGTGACAGCAGTGACGTCAGCATTGAATCCGCATTTGGCTTCTCTTGCCGTATCTGAATGGGATCAGGGTGGGCGGCTAGACGGTGCAGCGCGCTCGTTTAAGTTTGCTCGCGAAGTGTTTGATGAGCCTCGCCAAAAGGCGTCGCATCACTGGAGCGAAAAAACTGAGCATCGCGTGTCAGAGATGACTTGACACCATGCAGCACGACGGAGAAAGCACGAGAGGTGGACGGCGAGACGCCTGTTGGCACTGGTTGTCAGCATCTTTTTTATTAGCCACGTAAAACTAAAGAACAAAACAGGAAATGCCCCGCAAAGAAGGCCATCCACCAATGGCGTCCATTTATTGTGGTGACGTCACAGTTTCTCGCCTTTTACCGGCCGGTCGTCTGCGGTTGCGTGCTAGTATAGGTGGGCGTAAGGCACTTCGCGCTAGCGAAGACGCCTGGCAGCACTGGCGGCTTGAGTGCAGCGCTCCCTGAATCTCGCTCCGTGTTCTTCCACTCGTCTGATGTTTCTGCTCCGCCGGTCAGTCCGAACTGCTCGAGGACTTTGTCGCTCACGGCTCAGACGACGGGTAGCAAGAAGTGTTCGCGTGTCATCTTCGCGGCGATTCATCAGCCTCCACCACCAAGCATGACGGACCATCGCTGCGACACGAAGACGCCACGCTCGCTGGACATTTCCGTGGACATTGTTCGCTCACTATGCGGCATCGGAGGTTTGAGTGCGCATTCACTGAATGCGTCCACCAGGTAAGCGTCCTCATGTTCTGTTCTATTTTGGTCGAACCAAAGCTATCACCGTTCTTACTCCCGCTTTGAAGGGTTGCTTCGTACCCGTATTTCACCTCGTGTATTGCCGCTGTTTTAATGTGCTGCGTGTCTGTGTAGCCTAAGGTTACTGTTCGTGTTGGAAAGAATTACTTGTAACGCAGTGAGCATAAGGTTCTTTTTCGCACATGGAGGCTAACGAAAAGGGTTCAGCATAAGTTTAGGACAATGCAGCGAGGCATGGAAAGAAAAATGATAGGTTTGACGTTAAGAGACCGGAAGCGGGCAGAGTGGGTGAGGGAACAAACGCGGGTCAATGACATCCTAGTCGAAATCAACAGGAAGAAATGCGAAGGAAAGAAAACCGCTGGTCCTTAAGGGTAACGGAGTGGATTCCAAGAGAAGGCAAGCGTAGCAGCGGGCGGCACAAGGTTAGGTGGTTGGATGAGATTAAGAAGTTTGCAGGCATAGGGTGGGCGCAGCTGGTAAAGGACAGGGCTAATTGGAGAGACATGGGAGAGGCGTTTACCCTGCAGTGGTTGTAGTCAGGCCGATGTACTATCAGTGTCAAATGAAATGCGAACCGCGGAACACGTGGACAGAGCTCCAGCTTACCCCGTCTGCCTGTCATCGTCAGAGGTAGACGCGCTCATCCGGTTTGCGGTAGTTTCGAGTATGTTTTCTTTGACGTTCTTTTTCTTGCTTTGAACGCTGCAGCGCTCACATTTATACTTTCCAGCGACCGCAGCATGCGCAGCGCGGCTTCGCTGGCGCCAGCGGCTGTAGTAGGCCACGTGGATGAAGCGAGCGCTCTTAGCTTCCTGGCCTGCCGCGCCTTGATTCTGTTTCTATCACTACTGTTATCAGCGTCTGCTTGCGACTCGAACAGCGAAAAAAGACCGATCGGGTTGCAGTCGGTGTCTAACGTAGTCGTCGCTGAATCGCTTGTTTCTGGCAGCGAGCTAGACCTTATCGCCGTACCTAAACCGAAAATGTGGCACTACAGCGGCAAGGCGAGAAGACTGCTGTCGAAGAAAACAGCAGCAAAACGATCGCAAACCGGAAGAGCGCGCCTGTCTGGTGACGACAGACAGACGGCTTAAAATGGATCTTTGGCCACGCGCTCCCATGTTGACTTTTTTTCGAGTATACTACTGGCGTCAATGAAATGCGAGGATCAAAATAGAACACGCGAAAAAAGACTGGAAACAGGCTTTGATAATTCACGCCCGACGAAAAGCGGCACTGGAACTGCCGACACGCTCGATCGCTGGTTGCTGGCAGCCAGAGTCCGCATGAGCATGAAACTTAGCTCGCTTTGAATTTCCGCACTTGATGGCTATTGTGAAATTCTGAGGAGGAAGAAACCTAATTTAAAGCTAGCACTAAATCCCCCGTGAAGAAAAGCGCTTGCTCCGCAAAGGCCTGATAATCATCTGCCGAGCTTAAGTGAAGCCAAGAACTCCAGGAAGGAGGGAAGGGGAAGGAAAATAAGGAGAGGTAATGACGGTGTTGAGTGAGTACAGAACATGTTCTGTGTCTGCCCTGATCTCTGGACAGCTGGGACAGTGAGCTGCATCACGCCGTCCGAAGCTGTAGAGCATTAGTTAAGTGAGGAGAGTGTTAGTTCGAAGTTTGCGAAGGACGAGTGCTTGTTCCGTGTCGAGTGACGGGTGAGGTTGGGCTAAAATTGTGCGGTTTCCCCTGGTGTTCTGGTAGTGTTCAGCTGTTTGCTATTCGTATGCTGCGACTTCTTCCGCTGATGTTACATTTGGCAAGGTTATCGGAGGAGCCTGGATGTTGATATCCCGAGTCCGTTAACTGACTATCATTTTCCTCGTTCTCAGCATTAGTGGGTATCCAATGCAGGACGATTGTAATGTATGTCTGCAAACTTCCGTTTCTTCGCGCCTGTGCTCTCAGGAACACGCGAAACTGAACAGCTCTAAGTATTAAAGATGAACAGCAATGAATTGCTCGTTATCTGCACTATTTCAGTTCCCGAATTAACGTACTTTTTCGCTATTTGCCCTGAAATATCGGGGTCTCGAAGTCAGTTCTCCAGTTCAACAAGAATTAGCGAAATGAAAAGCTACGAGAGAACATCTTTTTGAAACCTGTTCAGCCGATGAGTGGACAGAGAGAGCGAAACCTCGCACTAAGAAGCAACTCGCGAAGTAACAGCGCAAAAAACAGACGGAACACACAGAAGAAGCGTAGCGCTCGTTGTGTGTTCTTGTTTTGTGTGTCCCACCTCTGTTTGTTGAGCTGTTACTTCGAGATGGATCACCAACAAGCTGCTGTTCTGGGTCAGAAATAAGTGGCGACGGAAGGGCTGTCTCACACCTTTCTCGCACAAAGGGCCGTGCGTGTTAAAACAAAAGAACAAAAAGCCAATCAGACGTTCCGCGAGGGCGGACTGACTTCAAAATCATTGTCTGCAAGTTTCTGGATAACGAAAGCACTTGTCGTAGCGCTGTGTGCTTCTGGGTAGAAACTTGGTTCTGAGGACAGCAGCTGACCATGCTGTTATTATAAACGCGAACAGTTTTGCACCTAGACCAACCGTGGAATACATTTGTTTCCTTGTATGCGTTACTGTGTATGTTGAATTACGCTTGCAGAGTTTTTAAACGTTGTTCTACTCGCATACTCTTCCACCCCCCCCCCCCCCCCCCTTTTCAGAGAATATATGTCAATGCTTCGCGTGCCGTTTGATGCCCCCCCCCCCCCTCCCCAAGAAAAAAAAAGCAAGGGAGGGGTAGTACACGTGGTGCATACTAGAATGATGAGAAAATTAGGCACCTGGAAAGTCAAGATGCGGAAGAGATAAGAATGCAGAATGGGGTCGTGCTTGAGAAGTTTTGAAACTTTTTTTTTTTTTCGTGGTTGGGGGGCCTGACGCATACGCGGGTGCTGTGCAGAAGCGAGAACGGCGAATAAAGGCAGAGGCGCGCTTGAGCAGGGCTGGCTGCATGCGGCGTATCTGGAATCAGAGTGGCGGGGCATATCTCTGTCGACTGCTGTGGTAATGGTTCTCGGGAGCGGTAATGGAACCAGCATGCAAAGAGGCTTCTCCTGGGGCGAGATAAGGCGGGCCTTGCGAACGTTTTCGCGGAGGGAAATGCAGCCCGAAAAGGCCCGGCACTCTTTTTGGAATTTTATCTTAACGGGACATACGCGTCCATGGAAATATATTGTGCATGAACTGCTCGGACTGTGCAGCGGCGGATACTGCAATATAGCAATCTTGATTCACCTGCATAGATGAACGTGGAGTTGTTACCGGGGCGAATATTCCCCGAGATTAAGGCAGCGTAGACTGAGGGTGCGTTAGAGATAAAAAAATTCTCCCTTTCAATGAAATGACACTGGTCGCTTTGTCTTTCACAAAGGAGGCATTGGTATGCACTTTTAGGTACTATTGTTATGCAAGTACTGACAAATGACTTCAGCGTGTGCTGTGTGCCTTAAGGAAATGAAGAATAATATTGTCAGCATGCAGCAACTGATCTAGGTTAAATAAAGAAAACATAACTTCGCATCTTGTGCGCTCTATCCTTCCCCCCCCCCCCCCTATTTCTTTAAGAAAAGGGGGGTGGGGGGGGGTGGAGCGCATCTGACAGGTTCTCCCAGATCATGAATGGAAGTTTACCAGTATGCCTCAGGAGAAAATCGTATAACAGCTGTATTTTATCGGTACTCACCTACGGGGCAGAAAAGTGGAAGCTAACGAAAAGTTTTCAACTTAAATTGGGGGCAACGTAGCGAGCTATGGGAAGAAAAATTATAGGCGTAACGCTAAGTGACAGCAGAGAGCAGGGTGGCCACGGAACAAACGCGGGGTTAATGACACCCTAGTCGAAATCAAGAGGAAGAAATGGGCTTGGGCAGCGCATGTAATGCGAAGGCAAGAGGACCGATATGGTCCTTAAGGGTAACGGAGTGGATTTCAAGAGAAGGCCAGTGTAGCAGGGGGCGACAGAAGGTTAGGTGGGCGGATGAGATTAAGAAGTTTGCAGGCATACGGTGGGCGCAGCTGGCAAAGCATAGCGTTAAGTGGAGAGGCACGGGAGAGGCGTTTGCCTTGCAGTGGGAATAGTCGAGCTGATATTGGTGACTAGATAGATGGCACACGCTTCATGACCAGATATACAAGCATGAGCACGTAGTCTAGAAGCGAGTGAATGCATCAGTGTAACATGTTTATACTGCGCTGTTATGACGTCTTAACGACCTTGTTCTTGCTCCTTCCAAAGTGCTTGCAGAGGATTTTGGCTCTAGCATTGATGTTCTGGCAATAAAATATTTGAGTTTCAGCGAAAGTTCTATAACGCTCTTGGCTTCGCGGCAGCTTAAACGCATAACGTTGGAGTGTATGGGTGATGTTTCAGAAAGGTTAGATTATATGTAGGACGGCTTAATTCATTACTGTTTACCCCCACAATTATTTTATAACGTATTGATGAAGTTTTCGCTCCAGAATGTATTGAGATGGGTAAATTCAGTTTTAATTGGAAAGCGTTGCCGAATGCGTTATGTAAAATCAATAGAAACGCTATTTTTGAGATCACTTTCAAGCCAGTAGGTTATTGATTTAAACACATCAACAATTTTTGTAAGGGATTGCAAAATCACAAATGCGCATGTCTCAGTCACATTATCGTCATCTTTCGAGAAATCTATTGCTATGTAGCTACAGTGCTGCTTTGACTACTTGGTTGCATCCAGAGTATATCGGGCAGCTAACTTTGTGTGAACAGAGGTGAGACCTGGCCTGGTAAAGATCTTGATTTGATTCAGTACAAAGAAAACTTGGTTGTTGCACTGCTTCCGCGCACGCGATGTCCACATATCTAGAAGAAGTCGAGGCAAAAAGAACATCTTTGCGTGGCTCACTGCCAGAAATACCTCCACTGCAAAGCCACGGAACAGTGCATGCAGCTTCCGTGACTCGGGCCATTGTTTTCAAGCATCAAACCCCGCAATCTCGAGGCTGCTATCGCCGAGAACTTCTAGTTCGATATGACGCTGCATCCTCCATCGCAAAGCTCATCACTGCCGTATACCGCGAAACTCTCTCTATGAAGAAACAAAACACAATGAACTCACGAGCTTCACTGCGCGACACGAAACTTTGATGAGCTTTCCTCTGGCTCCTCGATACTTCTGAAGCCCGTCATATTGTCTCATCCCCAAACGTTTTTCTTTTCCAGATTGCTTTAACCGTATTTTCGGAACACTGCTTGGAAGCTGCCATTCTACTGTTAGGTGGTTTCTCGGAGACATTTTCGGGCCACGTAAGAAAAGCCCCACCTGAGATGACACTCGGGACGAAGGGAGCCCGGAGCTCTCGGGAAATCTTGGCGCGCGCACTCTTAGATTTCGGTCTTTATAATCTTTCGCTGGAAAGAGAATGCAGTGAGACAGATTGGAACTGCAGCAAAAACTCGTACGTCCAATAATCTTGGCATTATTCTTTCTGCTACATCGATAACCTCGTCACCTGCACCTTCACGTTAGGAGTGGTGTCAGTCTTTATGTACGGCGTATGAGTGAGCGTACTTTTATTTAGGGATGGCCTTCGGCCTAAATAGAGAAAAGTTAAAAAAAAAGGGGGGGGGGTGCGATTCGATACATTAACGCCACTCCGACCCAACTGGCCAGCGTCCATTACAGGGAAGCTGCCCAGGGGAAGTAGTGCAGCCTTCGGGGAAAGTAGGTCGTGCGCGGTGTGATTCATTTCTTAGTTTTTCGCGACGTATTGAAAGCTTTGGTCGCGTAAGAGGAGACTGTTGACATTGTGCAACCAGCGGGTTGGTCGAGCGGCAACGGACTCCCCAATTCCTGTAGACTTAATTTCTTTTTGCTCACTTTTCAACGCGGCTATAACGCGCCTGCGACCTGCACAGTTTCTTGCTACTCGGGGATACGTAAGGAACAAAAGAGCTGGCTTATGACTCAGCCATGTACAGACAGGTAGCGGTGGCGGAAGCTGTTCTAATTCCAGCTTACCTGCAGGTGATGCCTCTGAACTTTTGTTGCAGAAGCTACGAAGGGCTTACAGACTTGATATCACTCGCGCACTTCTCTCGAAGGCATTGTTTTGAGTTGCCGCTAGATATAACAAATAGACGCTGTTCCCGCGACGGGAAAAACTGTTCAGTTATACGCTTTCTTACCGCGAGAAAAACTACTCATACGCGCAGTATTTGACGCATTGAAGTCAGCTGCCTTAGCGCTTAGTGGGTTTGCATGCGGCAGCGTTCGCGGGCGTCGGGAGGCGGCGCCAGCAGCAGCAGGCCAGGCTCTCAAATGTTCCCGTTTTCATAGGGCAGCCGTTACGTACACATAAAAATGTAATGTTTATGCTTGTAGGTATAAACACTGGTTGCGGTCTATTCATGCAGTGCATCTTCATTTCACCCTGTAATGGCCTTCCGCCCTTGCAGTAATGGCCTAGAAGCATCCGTGCTCAGACCATGGGTGCTTCACCGAATTTTCACTGGCAGCCAGTGTTTAGGCAGGATCCTGAGAGTGGTTCGCTTAATCTTGGCTGGTTCCATACGCAATGACGCTGGGCTAAAAATTAGGTGGTTTCGTAATCTCTAAAATGGGGAGTGCTGTGCAAATATGTCTGTCAAGTGAAGAAAGTGCGTTCGTCCATCTGACTACTCTGTGAATGACGAGAGAACTTTTGTGCCTTTTAGCGCCCCTCCAACCGATCTCGTACTCTAATTTGTTTCTCTCACTTCCGCGCTTACCAGTGTTATCGTACCCTACCTGCCTGAGCGTGCGGCCAGGAACTGAGAGAAGTACTGTGCCGGTGGCACAAGGAAGTGCTACGCACAGCTTTCATTTCATGGCTGCATACTAGGACTTGCAGGTAATTGAGCTTTTCTGCAAGTTCCGTATTCCGGAAACTTTTGTGGGCACCTGTACATAGGGCCATACGCTAACATTACTCATCACCACCAGACAGCGCCATTTCGTAACTCCCTGCCCGCGTGCTGTTGAAGTTGAGGCTTAACTCTGTCCTGGATCGAATCTTAATTTTTTTTTCTTTTTCACGAGCCATGCACTCGAAGCCGGCACACTCAAGACTGGAACCGAGCACCGAGCAGATGGGGTCAGAGGCAGAGTTGTTAAAGGAGCGGACGGCTCTTGCCAGAACTAATTATGCGCGTTCAACATTCACGCTGATTAGAGTGGTCGCATCCACTCACTCCTCTCGCGGCCTCTGGCCCTTGTTCCGCGAGCGTTGTAAGGAGGCGCTCCATGCGCTTTGGGACTGGCGTCGTCCGCTCGAAACCGCTTCTTCCTCGCCCCACTTATCTGGGCGGCGTCTTCTGTTCGCGCTTGGTTCGGTGCAGCAGTGTTCAAGGCCGAGTTGCGTCAGGAAACGGCATCGGAATCCTCCTCAATTTAGAGAGTAGTCGAATACCTCGGGAGTATGCACAGAGAGAGAGAGAGAGAGAGAGAGAGAGAGAGAGAGAGAGAGAGAGGCATCGTTCTGAAAATGAAAGGCGGAAAGCATTTCCGGACGTCGTGGACGGCATCTCTTCCTGCGGGCTGTTTAAAGCGGAACTTCTCCACTTGCTAAGATGGAGGTGCGTTGTTAGCAGACGGCGGACGTGTATTGCTTGTTGATAAGGGACTTAAACTTAACGATGCGCTGAGAACAAACTGTCATTAGAAAGCGGTGATGTATTGAGATAGATCAACTTCACAGAGGCTACTTTCATTGACGACAAAACTTTCCAAGTTTGAAAGGTCTATAACGAACAATAGATGGTGCTAGCACTTGCGCGTTGCGTGCGGAGAGGAGAAAATGGCTGAACACTTGATACTTTTCTGTAAAGGGCTTCACCCTACAGTGGAAAGCAGCGGGGTTGATTTATCCACGGCATTGGGGTTTAAGGACAGTGAAGGGAAAGTAGATTTTAAACGGGTAGAAGTAACCAAGCGACGGTTATCTGAATGGTGGCTGAAATCAAGACAAGAGTCAAATTTCATGAGTCATGACTAGGTGGCTTGAGCCACCGCCCGATTTAAAGGGTTCAGCCTTGTCCGTCCGTCCATCGCAAGCACACTACGGTGAAGTGAAGATTTGGTTTTTGTGCTAATCTCGGAGTCTAGGCTATATAGCATTCACTTCCAAACTACTAACAACGAAATTAGGTGTGATTTCTTTCAGTAGCCCAGTAACTAATAACTGCTAAACCTAATGTGTGTTGACCCGCTACGGTGTGTTTGTGGCTTTGGCTTTCGGCTGCTGACCCTTTTGTTCCACGATAGAAACCCGAGCGAGACAACTGTCATTGCGTAGTGCTGAAATGCAAAAAAGCGCCCGTATGCTTTGCCATGTCGGTGCACGTAAAGAACCCCAGTCGCTCTGAGTCCGAAGCCATCCGCAACGACGTTCCTCGTAGCCGATGTGATGCTTCGGGACGTTAAATTCCAGGTGTCGTGTACCTAATGCGTGTTGAACATTTTCTCAACAAACAAAGGCAACGGCATGGACAGTGAAGTGTTTAGACGCAAAGATGCGAAACACATAGCAGGTTATACAGTAGGCAGCCAAGTTCCTCGCGTTACTTCTTTTTCTCGGCAACGAATTTATTGTAGCCCTGCCTGGAAATCGAGACGCGTGGCATTGATACCAGCAGATGGCGCAATCGAGTTTCTTCATACTTGCAGGCATTTTTGGCAATTGGCATGCTTGAAGGTGTCGACACAAATTGTGTATAAAACACCCGCATGGCGTAAACTTCTGCTTTGAACTGAGCGTATCTTGTGTGCAAAGATTGAAAACAATCTAGTTCGACAAAAATGGGAAGTCTATTTGTTCTCGTGCCTTTTGAGCAGTACACTGTTTGGAACCGCGCCTAGAAAGAAAGCTAGTGAGATTTCAGTCTTTCTTCTAAAGGCGATTCAACAGCTGGGCGAGAAAATAGGTACGTGTTTATGATCACTACTGCATGGGTATGCGTTTCAAACTGCCGACTGAATTGACAAGCATAAATGCCGCAACCGTCTAGGAATTAGCACTTGCAATATCCCTGGCTTCTGTAATGCAGCGCCGTTAAGCCATAGCGCTGCAAGCTGATTAAGAGGGGCTACTTTACCAAGCTCACCTGTGATTAGCACCTAGCATGCACTATCAACTGCGAGCGAGGCATGAAAAGGCAAATATAAACCAAAGTACAACTAAACATTTATATGACAAAGCGCTGGTGCCATCGAGGCCACTTGACATGTTCAGTGGCTGTTAACTGTTAGTTACAGCTGATTATAACAATTTAATCTTAACCATAAAAAACTCGTCTCGTATTCTGACTTTGATTTACATTTCACCCCCAGTGTCTTGATTGCTGAGAGTGAAATGTGCTAAGAGTTATTTATTACAGGTTCTACGAGTCGCCTTTTTCTGCAAGGAACTGAGCCATGATTTAATATATGGTTGCTGCATAAAATGGGCCGCATAGCTAACAACTGGACGCACAGATCTTCTTGATGTGAATTGCGCAGAAAAACTGGACGCGAAGACAAAGGAAAACTAGGGGCCAAGCGCATAAATATTGTCACGATAAGACCTTTTGATTTAGAAAACTTTGGGATCCCTTGGCGCACGTCTACGTAGTAGTTTGGTTAACGAGCTGAAGTGTGCTTCGCCGGAAGTTGGTTTCTTTCAGGGCGCAGTTTTCCCGGTCTTTCCGCCTCTAGTGTAATCAGTGCTGCCTTAATCTCTGTACAGACGATTGCCTCTGAGTAATGAAACCTCTAGAGGCATCTTCATCAAATTAGTTTCTTTCCATGGAAGAGCATTAGAAGAGTATTACACTGGCGAACGAATGCGCTGTAATTGCGCTTTCTTTCGGTTTCTTCGCGAAAGATAGTTTGAAAGAAAAACAACTGGCTTCGACACAACCCGCGAATAGGATTCGTCGTATCCCTTGCAACACTCAGGAACTCGCCCGCTTTGAGTCTTGCAAGTGAAAGGTTGCAATCGAGGCTCCGATTTCTCTCCTTGTTGTTTCCGGGTGCCAGTGGTTGCTTCGTCTTGAGAAGCGGATGCGACGAGTGATCTAGTCCTGGTATCTTCAGCTCAATTCCTTCGGCGCCGAATCGGTGATAGCCGGTTCCGATTGCTTTGCCAGCGCGCAAGGCTGGCGGAGAAAATAGTGCGGACAATGGGAGAAGGCGGCGAGCTTCCCCCTGAGGCAAGCTTTCCTCGTTGTTTAACGTGTTTAGATTTTTGGAGAAAAAGCGATCGAAGGGGCTGACGTCAGTGCAGATAAGACGGTACTTGTCGGCTCCTAATAGAATCCTGAGCAAGGAAATAAATACTCCAGAGAGGATTCATGTGATTGCTTTGGGGACTTCCATTTCAGTCTGGTCACACATGGAGACCCTCGTCCCGCAATTCCAACTGCGTGACCTTTAACTCGTGAGAAGCTCGGGTGGAAGAAGTGTGGAAGTTAAACTACATTAGCACGCAGCACGGGTTGGGCGCATTCTTTATTTTGTGAGTGGTTTTCCTCGAGACTACATTTATCGTGTTTACATGTTCGATGAGTAAAAATAAATTTAGGGCATGAGTGGCAGAGAGGAGGTCCCCATGTTTATTGCTCAGGCCCGCGTATACCTTCCACCAACACTGCGGACATTTTTATTTGAAGATAATAAAAAGTTACTAATTGAATTCAACAAAAGGAACATTGAGCAGACAAGGGAATGGAAGGAGGTGCTCGTATGACATAAATGACGAAAGCCAAGTCACCAAAACCGAGAAGGATAGGGAATGTCTATTTAATTTTATTTTTTATTTTTTAGTTTTGTAGTTTTATTACCACCCGACACGTTGGGAAACCATCACAACACGACGCCAAGCTGCAGCCTCAAGCAATGCATTTGAACCAGCAACCCGTGACTGGGGCTCAAAATAAATCTTTCTTCAGTGTTCACCACCACTGCTAGACGGCAGAACACCCCCCCCCCCCCCCCCCCCCCTCCCTCGCCCCATTTTATTTCGCTTCTATCTTGGGGCTGGCAGAAAATAACTACCATAAGCCACAAACGCTGCGTGAATACTCGTTGCAAGTAGACGCGCCGGGGAAACAAAGTTTACGAAGAAGTCCCAGGAAATGCAGCGCGCGGCAGAGGACGAGAGTGACTCAAAGTGTGCCGCGCTGCGGCCCAGAAAAGCGACGTGGGCGCGAAGGAGGACAGATGAACAAACAGGCGCGTGTCCTGAGGCGGAGAGTGTAGCCACTCTGCCTCCATTAATAACGGCCGCGGAACTCCGCTCTGGCCAGACCCGACCTCGAGACCATTCGTCTCGCCCGCGACAGGGTGCGACTCTGGATCCCGGAGAGTTTTCCACTGCCAGCCGTGTTGCGATGGCGTGCTCCTTGGAGTGCTCGGCCCGCTCCAGCGCACCCAGTGCAAGCTGATGCACTGCACGATCTGTCATTCGGGGAATGTCTCGGCTACGCCGCTTCTTGTATACCCTCGTGGGATGGGAGATCGCCAGGATGACGTGCGCTGCGTATAGGTTTCCTGGGCCGCTTCTGCACTGATGAGGTTTCAAAAACGCCATATATTTACTCACCTCTAACACCGCACGCGCCGCATGGGAAGTCGCAGCCACCTACATGCGCTCGCATATTCAACACGCGCGGAATATATAGAGTGCGTTTGGCAGCCCGACATAGTTCTGAAGTTGGCTCCTCTAGCTCCTATAGGCTTCAATAAAACGGAGAGTTGAGCTGGTTGGTACATACTGCTGGGAATAACAGCGCTGAGACAAGGCATAAAGAAAGAAGACAACAGGACACAGTATATAGGCTGCTGCTGCGACATGGGAAATTTGCTCTGGCAACTTAGTTATATCGTGTTCATTTCGCGGCGAAATGCATCTAATATTATAACTTAGAAGGGTGAGGGTTCGGGCTAGCGGGTAGTCAACATGAGGATCCATAGCGCACACAATTGAGGGGACACAACACGAGTGCTAAACTTCCACTGAATGAACTTTATTTGACGCTGACAGCCTTATAAAGATCACGTAAGGTACAGGTATAACCGACTAACAATGATTATCTTGTCAAAGTCATGATGTGTCCAGGGGAGAGATCAAAAAGAACCATAAAAACCACCAATCAGTGCCCCCTCAATTGTGTGCGCTATGGATCCTCACATCTGGTAATACTCTGTGCGGTGCGTTATCAGACGCATGGAGCTGTCTAGCGGCAACATTGCATTCCGGCGTACCACGTAGAGAGTATGTTTCGCAAAAACTGGCACACTCCGTCGATAGCAGGAAAACGGTTATGGGCACTGGGTGCTACTTCAAGCTGCATTATGCAGCTTTTTGCCCAGTATCACCTTTTTCCACTGTAATGTGTGTGGAGAAATAAATTTTCAATTCAATTCAATTAAACCGTATTTTCCGGTGCTGATTGTTCAGAACCATTCGACCAGCGGTTGCTGTGTTCCCGTAACTACCAGAAATTTGGCTTTTGATTGTGTTTGCCTGAAGGAGTACTACCGGACGATGCATGCTTATAGTTTCGAAACAGGCCCGCCATCGTATGCACTGTAGTGGTCATACGGGTTTCCTTTGTTGTGGCGCGATATGAAGGCTAAGTTTCTGAAGATGCAGTGCTAAACGGTCGCAGTACTGTCGTTATCGTTTCCACTTCATATGGATATCCAAGCGACCATTGCCGAGTCGCCGGTTTGCAGGTTTCACAGGTCGGTCCGGAGCGTTGGTAGAGCGCCTCAAGTCTGCGAGTGAAACAATGCGGCCTGTCCGCTCGATCCATTTGGCGCGAAGGGGAGGAGGAGGAGGAGGAGGAGGAGGAGGAGGAGGAGGAGGAGAAACTTTAATGGAACAGGAGAGAGCGCGAGGAGTACTTAGTACAATACTCTGCTACGATAAACCAACGTGGCTCCTGCAAGAATGCAACCAACCTGGCGAATCTGTTGTACTGTATCGATTCCCAGTAGCTTGCCTTCACTGCGCTGACTGCGCAGCCAGCGGTGAATTGATTTCCACATGCCACACGCGTGGGACAACACTTTGATCGGAAGCGCACCGATCAGCTGCTTGAATGAAACGCTGATCGTCTTCTTCATGGTGGCTGATAAATATTAGACGAATAGGACACTAAAACCATTGCGACCGTGAATTAATTTTTTTACACATTTTAACACATTTTACACATTTTAACAGGCAGGAGATTTGTTACCAAGCGTATGAAGAAATGACTGATACGCAGTGTACAACAAAAGAGAACGTAAAGAAAAAAATAAAATTGTTTTTGTGGAAAGGAAATCGCGCAGTATCTGCCTCACATATCGACGGACACCTGAACCGCGCCGTAAGGCAATGGATAAAAGAGGGAGTGAGAGAAGAAAGGAAGAAAGAAAGGCCGTAGTGGTGGGCTCCGTAATAATTTCGACCACCTGGGGATCTTTCACGTGCACTGACATCACACAGCACACAGGCGTTTAAGCGTTTCGCCTCCACCTGATTTGTTTTCCGAGTCAAGATTACCGCAGTCCACAGTCGCCCCCGTCCGGAAGTTTTAATGTGTCTGACACAAACAGCACTACAGGCTGTGGGTCGCTTGGAACACGTCTGAATCCATTTTGGACGTTTTGCAGCTTTTTAACGCTGTACAACATGAACTGGTGGGCGAGTTTGCACATTTGCTGTTTTGCACATTTGCTTACGTAGGAAACGTGAAGCGAGCTATTCATATACGGGTGCTTTTTATTGCTTCTTAAAAAGGGAACACCGATAAGTAATCGGCCAGCCGAATCTTCATCGTCGTTCCGGGTTATCATGAAGATACCGCAGCAAGCTGCGAGAGAACAGCTGCAGCCTTCTCAAGCACCGAGTCGCACTGGAAGGGACAAAAGAAGAACGACGGGAAGAAAATGATTCTCTGGATGTTATTTGCATTCACAACTGTAATGAAAAAGGGAGTAATTACGCCTTCATCAAAAAACTACTCCACCTTGGGAGGAGGAGGAAAGGCAGGGAGGTTAACCGGAAGAATGACCGTTTTGCTACCCTGCACGGGAGGGGGGGCGGGGGGGAAGCGGTTTCCTTCCCGTAAACACTGTACCTTACTACTACACTGTGCAAAAAAGGCAGGAAGATGGGATTCTTGATAACATAAAAAATGAACAAGGTTCAAACAGGAGTCTCAGTCTTGTATAGAATTTTAAAAAGTTGTCGCTGGAGCAGAACAGAAAATGACTCTCTTGATCCTCCATGTGACAGTCATACAAGGTCCGATGCGTCATTGTCCCTATAATGGTGAATACCATGCCTTAAACGCGACCTTGCATCGCATTGAAAGCCACACTAGAGATTTTTCAGTCGAAATATTTTAGTGAAGACGGGCGCAGTTCTCGCTTGAAACCTTATAGGAAAAACACGTTTGACAATTTTCACGTTCTAGAGTACATTGGCACTTTAGCAGATTCGAAAGGTGTAGCGCATAATTTGAACTCTTAATGGCGATATTTGACGTTCATTTCATTTACGTCGAGGCACAGAAAAGGCACTGAACACTCAAAACAGAGTGAAAGATTAATCACATTCAGGTCCCTTGTACTGCATAAAAAGCGAAAAATCGAGAATGCGGCTTCAGAAAACTGAATATTTCTAATCTCGACGAATGTCGTAATTTTGCTTGTCGACATGCATCGGTAACGGCTAAATGCATGGCGGGAAGACTGCCTAAAAATGGCGTAAGCCTCACCTATCCGGAACAAAACAAGCAACTTACATTGACATATTTAGAAAGTGATAACAATGCTACCGTAAGTATCAACTGGCCAATTTAACGCTGGAAAGCATACCTATGACATCACAACCAGCCCATTAAATGATGCCTGCGACAATGCAAGGCATCACTGTTTACCTTTGCAAAACAGATCCGCATCCGATACCCGGCCAGGTGCCTGTGGTCTGCGCTGTAGCAGGCGCTCAGAGGAAACACAAGCAGATTCTGGAATACACATTTGTACCTTTTATTCTCATGCCTGAGTTGTGTGACCAGTGGCGACCATTTGATAGAAATAAATGTTAATACATAAAAGATTAAAGCTTGGTCTCATTAAAACAAGTCCTGCTGCTGATCATTGAGGAAAGAGGGGCACGAATGAAAGGCTGAAAAGGGTGATAATGCAGTGGTCTTAAATATGATGCAGCTGCCCAGCAAAGGGAACGAAGCCTCCCTTCAGCGGCTAAAGTCGAGTGGCCTCATATCTGGACAGCATGGATCTCTTATTTCTCACAGGCACCACTCACCATCACTATCTGAGCTGCTCACACGGCAGATAAGGCGCTGGAAGTAATGGCTGAAGGTCACGCCAAGCAAAACGAAACCAGATGGAGAGATAAATGCTACAGCATGCAGATTCGGAAGTTAGGTTTGGGTTTCGAGTTCGCATTACTCGCTGCCCGGAATTCCGACACACACCAGGTCCCTCCTTCACGCTCGTCTCCCTCAAAACCTCCAATTGCAGCTGTGCTGTAGTAGGATACAACTTAAAAAATAAAACAGCAGTTGTTAACACTGGGCCACGGCCCGCGGCATAGTGTATTGCTCCTCTGGGCAATCACAATAGTAAACGAAGTCAACTTTTTAGCGTTGCACTATAAAAAAACAAGCTAGGGTACAAAATTCTAGAGGTTATAATTTTTCCTTCCGACTACCTTTTTGTTCGTGACAAAAAAAAAATTAACTATAACTTCATTATCGTGGAGGAATTCTGTGCGGCGGTCCTGAACGTGGACGGAGCTTCACTGCAGACTTGAGTTCTATCCGACTATAGTGACTCTACAAAGCCGGAAGCATGAAACAAAATCACGCCAGCAGCGCACCTTTGTCTTAAGCAGCCATGTTTCAAGCATGCATTCCTTGGGCTCCTTTCCTTCCAGTTGAACTTTTGAGGCTGAAAGAAAGGGCGAACAGAACTTTCAGCATCCGTCAGAGCATGCAGCACATCAGCCGATAATGATTCCGCCAAGGCAGCTTCTGCTCTGCGTCCACTGTCTGTTTCTTCTAGCTCCTTGCTCAAAAGCCGTTAATTCGCCACCTAAACCAGTTCAAAGTATTTTCTCTGGATCACTTTTGTGATTCATTCCATCGATAATGTTTTAGCAGTGATCCAGTCTTAGCTGTCATGGGTAGTGTTTTAAACCTTAGAAGTTTAGATAAGGGCCCTCCAGAAGTAGAACACGCATTAAGTGTTGAAATGCACAAAAAAATGAAGCACAAAATATCTGATATTACATTCTCTCAAAATTAGACATCTGTCCCATGAGTGTACATGCCCTTTTGCATTCTTATGGATCATTTTTTTGTATTCTTATGATTAAGGGCAGTCTTGCGATAGGCATCCGTTTTAATTATTGAGACTGCCATTCCACAATTTTTCAGGGATATTCGCAAAACAAAAATGCCTTGGCAACGGCACATGCAACAACCTCGGTAATGAAATCAAAAAGAAAGAACCTGTGGAGTTTCTCCCTCGATATGCATGGGTTACCGGCTGGTTTACAAGTGTTACGGGTTCAATGACCTAGACAAACGTGATGTTTATTTATCTATTTATTACAAGTACCTACAGGTGCCCATGAGGCATTATGGTAGGGGGATTAACGACATATAATATTAAACGTACAGAAGATATTGGGAACATGTGAGAAGGATAACACAGCATAAGAAAACAAGAATAAATGAATTAACTATAATTAGCATCAGCGATTACATAACACCAGGTAGGTCAGGTGATAATTTCAATAACTGTTTGAAAATTGGGTGCGCAAACCCAATCATTCAGAAGACTATTCTAGTCATAAAATGTGTTAGGGAAAAATTAATACTTGGATACATTAATACGGCATTGATAATCCTTAATCTTTTTTTTTGTGTTGTCTACACTCTCCGATATGTAATGTGGCTGCTTTAAAAAGTATTTCTATTAATACCGATGCAATCATTATAAATTCTATCTAAGAACTTGAGCCTGCAGATTTTTCTCCGGATACGCAATGTCTTCCACCAAATACTGGCGCGAATTCCTACGGCATATCTAGAGAGCTTTTCAGCGCTAAGGGTGTCACGTTCCTTCTACCGATTGAACACAGCGGCAAACAACGCGATCAATAAAATGCTTTCTGTCTGGCGCGAAAAATTAAGCACAGAGCTTAGGCCTGTTTATCGCAGGGGAAGATTGTTTGCACAGGTTACGTCGGTGGTAAAATATTTTCTTCGCCACAGTGACGCAGCCCAGAACTATCTTTTAACCAGGACTATACACGTGGAAATCTATTAAAATGAGTAATATAGGTGCCGATTCGTTGTGAAAATGTAAAATAGTTTAATTTACCTCGGTGGCTTGGCTAGATAGTGGAGGAGCGGAGCAGTGACATCACTCAAAGCTCCATGAAAAGTGCTGCAAAGGCATGCCTTACCAATACTTGAGAAGTCGCAGACGATGAAGTGACCTGCCTCGGGGATGGTAGACGGGATTCCGGCAGAGCTCATGGCTCTGCACATAAAATCCCGTTTCTTCTGCATTGAGGCCGACAGGGCACTTAAGTAGCCCGCGGGGTCGGCTATTTGCTTTGTGACATTCTCCAAGGCCACGGCTATGGCTTCCTTGTAAATGCAGAGGAGAAAAGAAAGAGACCTCAAATGAAAAAAAAAATGAGTGTGGAACGAGAATGCACCAGAAAAGATGCAACCTTTTTTGCTCCGTCGCACTCACGCAGCCAAAAATTAAGCTGCAGTCCAGGCAAGTCTACGTGCAATTGTGATACACCTACTTATTGAAAGCAAGTAACAGAAATAGAAACCTTGTAAACTTTACTTCCTAATTTCTCATTGTCCACGCTCTAAACGCGAATAATTGTCTATATGAGAGTTGTGCACTAAAAATGGCTGCCAGTTCCGCAGCAAAGAGCACGATGCTTGGCGTTCATCTCCTTTCACTTGAGGAAGAGTAGCTCCAAACACCTAATTTCCGCTGACTCATTACCACAGTAGCTGAGGGTTATCATTTCATGTTTACATATGCATCCATCGAGCTGCTCCCACTGCTTTTATAAATGTGGGCCCTAAATCAGATGTTGATTTCTCCTCCCTTCTGACAGCAGAAGAACTTTAGCGAGAACCTCCACATAACGTGTAGAATCCGTTTTAAGCTCATCAAGTTCCTAAATTAGCACCTGCATACACGTGGCATACGCTATTCGTGCCTGTCTCTGCGCTTTATATCTAACAATGTCTGCGAGACAAGTACTCGAAGCGGGTATCATTACTATTATTGGTTCTGGACACTACCATAATCGAGCCTGATACACGAGACGCTTGTTCGATTCATAGAAATGGAGGAGCTATTCAAATGTCTTACTTTTTCACATGCAGGGGTGATAATTACAAAGCTGAATTTATTTGGCTGCCTTGAGGTCGCATTTGCATTCGTCGGGATGCGCAGGTGCAGCCTAAAACAGCGCACGGCGGGATTTGGAGGCGCTACACGCCTGAAGAAAACCCTGAAAGCTTACCTGGAACACGGTGCTCACGAGGGCTACACAGTTTTGGTGGACAAGGCGTAACCCCCTGAGCAAGGGCTGCGGGCCGTACGCCCAGCCAATCTGCAAGTGAGCGCAAAGATGTATATATGGACCAGCTAACGGATTTTTGCTCCAATGAGAAGAAAACGACATGATTGCCGGGCGACGCTACCGCACAAAGGATCTGAAACTTCAAGACAAACAGTCGCGCCCAGAACTATGAAACCTAGATTTAACTGAAATATTTTTTGTGTGGAACATTCCCACCATCCCCTTAAAACAGCCCGCACAAGTATACTTTTATTAGCGTTTATCGAACTCTCGGTCAGCGGAACCTTCGATATAGCAAACTGCGAGCCGTGCCGCTGAAAGTCTTTCCCCTAACGGCACTCGTCGACAACTTTTCATGAGTGGAGGCGGGTCAGCTGCGCGGCCTTGGGCACCTGCTGGCAGTGCTAGCGCTGAAAAACTGCTTGACGAGGTGAACATGAGGTGTGCATGAGAGTGGCGTTCGATCTCTGGTACCAATTTTCCACGACATAACGTTGTCATGCGTTGAAACTAGCCTAAGTAAAGCCTAGCAATGGCATTCGCCTGGAGTACGTCCCTAGCGCAAGCGCAATCTACTTTTGCTTCCAAGTTACAAATTCGCATTTCTGTTGGCATTTTTATATATCGAATTATCGATATATCGAGCTATATTCGCGTTCCCCTTCGATTTTCGTACATCTGCAGGTTCGGCTGTATGTAGCGAGCGCTAAAAAGCACGTCTCTGAGTCAGGCTTCATGTGTAAGACCCATACCCGCCGCGGTGGCTCAGTTGTTAAGGCGCTCGGCTACTGATCCGGAGTACCCGGGTTCGAATCCGACCGCGGCGGCTGCGTTTCGATGGAGACGAACCGCAAAGGCGCCCGCGTGCTGTGTGCGATGTCAGTGTACGTTAAAGGTCCCCAGGTGGTCGAAATTATTCCGGAGCCCTCCACTAAGGCACCTCTTTCTTCCTTTCTTCTCTTAGTCCTTCCTTTATCCTTTCCCTTAAGGCACGGTTCTTGGGTGCACCGAGATATGTGAAACAGTTACTGCGTCATTTTCTTTCCTGAAAAACCAATTTTGTGTAAAATCCAAACGCAAATTCTCTTCAAAGAGCACCAGCGACCAGATATTACCTTTAAAATGACAAGTTTTTCTCCTGCTGTCCTCCCTCGGGCTGAGGATCGTTGATAAAAGGACTGGTATCGAAATGCAGCCACTTCATAAGCAAGGCGATTTTGTTTTGTTCGAATTGTTCGTTTTGTGGATATATTACTTCTGAGTAAAACGGCACCGAATGCTAACCACGTGATGTGATGGTAAGCAAAAGTTGTTAGATTATGTGAAGTGTGGCAACATACACTGGCAAAGAAAACAAGCATGATGTTAGAACACTAACCTTCCAGCCGGTGACACCGAACGTTCTGCCAGCACTTCCGATCGTAAGGGTCCGCTCCCACATGCCAGGTAAAGTGTCTGTCGGAAGGAATGTATTGAGTTTGTTGGTTGTCTCAATAATAACTTTCGCGGCAAGGCTTCTTGAGAACATTGGGCCGACCGTTTTAAAAAAGCCATGAAAGACAATGCCGATTACTTTGGTACGGAAACACCGTCACTCGGGCAATGACCAAGAAGCAAGTTAAAGGAGCATAGAATTTTCAGTTTTGTCTAGCTCAAAAAATGTCGCCGATATATCGGCAGATACCACAATGAAGTTTTGCTTCAGCACTGCGTCAAGACGAATGCTAGAGGCGTAGTTTGAAGTTGACAAGAAAAGCAGTACTTACTCATTCTAACATGCTTAGCATCTTCAAATACCACCCATTCCCAAGTTTCATCTACGACGCAGATCACGTTGTGCTTTTTGCAAAGCTTCGCGATGGTATCCAGCTCTTCACACGAGAAAACCTGGCGGCAAGAAAACGAAGTGACACTGTGAATTCACTTCACTTACGTAATGAAGACATCGTAGCTTTAAACAGAACACAATCCGGCATTGAGTCGAATAGACTTGTACAGGTCTGACTGACTGGAGCGATCAGCAAATGAGGGTAGAGCACATGCGCAAGTTCTCACGACAGGAGACATTCTTACGCTAAACAACGAGCCTATCCCAGAACCTTTGACGGAGGGACTAACAGAGTGGGGGAAGGAGCCCATTGCATAGGGTGTTGTTGTGAACCTCTAAATTCCTGCATGACAACCCTTGAATGCTAAGGACGTTTAACCCCCACTGCTATAGGAAGTCGCAATGCAGCCCCAAAAGAGCCGTAGGTAACATCAATGAGTCTTTTGACGAAATAGATTTTCTAAAGGAGTAATTACTTATAAGCGTCCACCTGAACGTAGTCATACGGCTATAACAAAAAGCCACACAGCTTCCTGAGAAGCTTCACGCTTGTACGGAAGTTCGTAATGACCCAGAGATCGAACCAGAAACCATCGCCTCTACGAATTAAGTTAGCGAGAACGTCTAGTACATGCTAGGGCGAGTGCGGATCGATCAATTCGAAGTGAGGACGTTGTTGGTCCATTGTACTAGGAACCAATGCGATCGTCTCTAAGCCCAAATGCAAGCCTTCAGTACTGAGTAGTTGCCACGCTTGCATCGCACGCTGCAAGTCCATCGCAAATCTGATGTGCATTAAGGCTCACCTTCCCTGTAGGACAGTGCGGCGTGTTCAGAATGATCATCCGTGTGTTGGGGTTGAACTTCGAGGCTAACTCTTGTCTGTCCAGAATCCAGTCAGCACTTGTGCCCGCGACCTCTTTTTTCTAGGGGAGGAATCGGGAAAAGGCAGCGGGTGCCATACCTATCACTCGATGCGCCCAGACTTTTTCAGGAAACTGTGTAAGCGTTTACCTTGATACAGTTGTCTATACAACGGTACGACAGCAATCTAACTCAATAAACCAATTTACAGAAGCCCATTGAAAGCAGCTGACATTGGCTCTGCTCACAGCAGAACTTTTCTGAGAAGAAAGTCCACTTTCTTTTACGAGTGAGAGCCGTCACAAGCGGCGCGTGCAGCCAGTCATATCATGAAGGCACCTATAGTGGCCAGATACGTGTGTGTCGCTGTTCCGGGGCCATTCCGGAGTCCTTCCGGAGCCCTTCACTACGGCGTTCCTCATAGCTTGAGTTGCTTTTGGGCGTTAGACCCCTAGAAGCCATATCATTAGGCTGCCATTTGAGCTTCGGTATCAAGTTTGGGAATAATTTCAATGCCTTTAAAGGTAACTGCTAGCAAATACTTAGCCACGCGGTGATTATTTCTCTTCATTCTTGCTAACTTCACAGTTTAACGTTTAGATAGCTTTGGCTACCGAAAACTGAAACGAACCTGATACCTTGACTCTTTGTCAACAAAGAAAAAAGATCAAGAACGGAAACTCGATTAATAAACTGCATGAACGTTGTTTAATGCAGTTTTTTGCTCAACCGTTCTGGTCCTGCATGTGAGTATCTGGTGCAGTATCTAAACGAACTCTAAAAACAATGATTTGTTTCCGTACTGAATAGTATGCCTCTTATTGCTGGAATGCAATATAATCGAATAGAAAGAGTCTTACCAGCCTTAGAGGTACGAAGACTGGAACTCCATCAGCCATCCGTACCATGGATTCATATCGGTTGGAGAATGGCTCAATGATGATCACCTGCATGGTGAATGCGGAGCTTGTAGTCTGCGAGGAATACTTTTTCTTGCTTTATATGCGGCTTGGCTTTGACTGGCAGAAAAAATCACTCGTACACTCTGAGCTTCCTTTGAAATCGCTAATTGCATAGGAGCGTGCAGCTCCATCACGCTTTTTCCGTTGAAAGACCCGTTTTAGGAGCTAAGTCAAATGGTGCTGGTTTTCGCTGCAAATACACAAAATTCACAAATATTGTAAGACTCTTGTGTTATGATCTAGCGAGAATTGCAGTGAAGAAAATAAATATAAGAAACAGGGCAAGCGATGAGCCTAGAGGGCTGAGAGATCAGCAAAACTGTAAATATGTGTGGTGTCTCTCAGATATAACTGAAAACGCACTGAACTATAGACGTCCAACGGTGTCAATAATGATCGCAGAGCTCACGGTTTTGGCAGGACTTAGTTTTAAATTGGCAAAGAAGGTGAGGCCAGAGCTGACGGTAGCGCCGTGCGGTGCTCAAACTTTATCGCTCGTCCTGGCACCTCGGCTAGCCGGCCTGAGGTGGATGTAATACCTTCTATCTTCTCACCACATCGTCACCCATCACAAACCTCTCTTCTCCTCTTCTTCTTCCCCAGTGCAGAGTAGCAGGCCAGATATCCATCTTTTCGGTCGACCTCATTGCCCTTATAATCATTAAACTTATGTTTTTTATGAATAGGACCGAGCAGAAGGCGTAACTTACATAGGGCTATTCTTCTTGGAAGCAATTTCAAGCCCTTTAGTTTTTTTCTCTTGCAAGAAGGCATGGTTTAGCCCTTATATTTCAACATCTTTTGAGATGTGCTTTGAAAACGCAGGCTGCCACTATGCTGACAGTGGCGCCGTCATCGGTATCGCTGCTACCGGGAAGAAATGGTTGCGGATATGTAGGAAAGACATCAGCACTCTTATTGTGTGGATATATTTTAAAGCCGTCCTAGCGCTTTGCACTACACTTTTCAGAATACCTGTGCTCCGATAATGTCCCGCTCATAATTTATCACTTAGCGGGGGGGGGGGGGGGGGAGTCGTTGTCGAGTCTGTAATGACAGCGCTTGCAGACGCTGACTATATACCACCGAACAGCGACGCTGTCACATTAAAAAACATACATTATAAATTGTTCTGTCGTGTTGCTCGTGCGAACAGCCAGGGATGTGTGTATTTGGGCAAGGAGCTTTCGATTCCCGCGAACATCGTGGATATAAGTCAGTAGTCTATCCTTTTAGGTTAGAGACCGCGAGTCTCTGCAGCCACGTTAGCATGAACGCGACAGTAGCATACATCGCATCCCATTTCTTGTCAGGCATGGGAGAGGCACTAGAGAGGCGCGTTGGATTTGTGGGCCAGACGACGATTTTCTGTAGGTGTCGTCTCATAGTTTGCATATCGACTCGGAGCATCTCCCGTCTTAGTCTCTCGTCTCCTCGAGGCGAGGAATGCACCGTGTCAGTGTACAACGTGGGAGACAGCATTTTTAGACGAGGCGCTAGAATGATTAGCGTATCGAGTAGAGTGCGAGAGCACGAAAGGCACTGTGAAATTCACGCATCTGGTCACACGGGATTGCGCCTGCTACCAATGACGCAAGACGCCAGTTTTTGTGCTAGACTTCACACGCGACATGTAAGACGTGGGCAGCGCGCTCGCGTGATTAATTCGTGAGTGCATTTGCAGTATACAGCCCAATTCGTTGGTGCGTCGGTCGAAGGTATAGCACTCGATAATTGACGTTTGGTTTGCGGGAGTTCTGATTTCCCACAGGGAGAGCGTTTACAAACGTGGGAAAAGGAGCGTAAAAGGAGGAATGCTGCAGACCTCGTCACCAGGGTTGACCAGTCCCTGGAAAGTATCGTGCAGTGCTCCGTGGGCGCCCACTGTGACCAATATTTCGTTGAGCGGATCGATATCGCGCTCCGTCAGAAGGGAGTACATCCCCGCCAAAGCATTGACGAGACGTACGTGACCCTGAAAGAGAGGAAGAGGGGGTAAGCTTCACGAATCTCGGTAGTCGCTTAATCCCGCATTAGCTGTGGTCACTGAGGCAGCCTGTGAGCTATAGCCTGCGAAAAGTAAATTAACGCCGTCTACTCACCAAATCCCGTGTGTACTGATGTAAGGCATCTTGCGAGATGGCTTCCTGTAGTGCTTCGACTACAAAGTCGGCTGGGGGAACGTCGGGGCAGCCACTACGCAAGTCTACGCATTCGATATCTTGTAGGGGCTGTGCGATATCCAAACTGCAATGCAGGTGAGATGAAGAACAAGTAGCAGGCTAGTTTTATGCACCCCAGACTCAGTTTTCTGCCTGTTAATATGTGCAGACACCAGGAGAAAACGTCGCTTACTGTACCCTATTGCACAACTTGCAAGATTTATTGCTGAGCTGTGAGAAACGTTTGAAGATGCTACAAATGAAGCTTCACTCTGCACACATAAATCCCCAGTAGTGCCCGCAACGCTTCGTTTTCGGTTGTATCCCTGCCACGAACGTGTGCAGTGCACGGAACTCTTTTGGCAATAAGGAATGCCCTCACAGTTAGGAAACACGGTCAGGAGGACCGGTCCACTGCTTGAGTTCATCTAAATTGTCTGGAGGGATAAGGGACGTCAAACAAAACAAGGTTTGTCCCCACTCACCCCTCAGTGTCTTGTAGTTGCTGCGTTCGCTTCGCGGGTCCCAAGGAGGTCATATTTCTCTGTCTCGTTGAACAGACAAAAAAAAAAGCGGAATTTTATGGCGGGGGGGGGGGGGGGGTAAGAGTGTGAACCAGATTTTAACGTATGAGCGTGTAAGCGCATTAGAAATAGAGAATTCAAACACCGATCGCGTCTCAGCATTGCATTGCGAAATGAATAGGGAAAAATGACGGGAGAAATAAGTCAGTTTTGCACTACCATCAACTATACAACAGCACGGTTTCAGACAATTAACGCAACAGCAGCACGATGGGAAGGCAGGATGAGACAAGCGCTCGTCCTGTTAGGTTGCGCGCAGTATGAGGTAACTTAAGAATCCATGCATCTAGGGAAAACCTGTTGGCGGTAAGGTATCCACTGATACGCTGAAGATCAGAAACGTTTCCGCTTGCGTACACTGTACTTACATCACCAGATATACATCGCTGAAACGTGCGCTGGCAACGAAAACACAAAAATAAATCTCGCCGAAAAAATAAACAAGTAGTTCGATATAAATACGTGGGTATGTTGCAGCATTAGTTGAAATAGCCGTTACAACTTTGAAAGCCGCACTTCCCGCACAGAGCTCATTCCTTCATTCAACGTTCTATGAAATTTTCCGCGAACGGTTTTCCGTTTCAGAGGTTCCTTCTCCACCGCCGAACAGCCCTTTGATGCAGGCAGCAGGTCATAAAAGCAGGCTCAACATCTCCTCAAAAGAGGTCACACACGCAACAAATGCAGCTAAAAAGTCTGGCTATTTATGCCACTCGAAATCTGATTCCATCAAAAGAATTGCATGCTACGGCCAGCTTCGATATGCAAATGAAAACTGCAAAATTTAATCGAAACATTTTTTTTCCATGGATAGTTGACGGGAAATGCATCAGAGTAAAGCGCTGAGCTCGGATGTTGATATAACTTTATATCACTGATGCCGCAGCGTGCACTGTAAACATGTGCTGCTGTCTGCATTCCTTTCTCTCAACATTGAATCAGTGAGACGCCAGGAGAACTTAATCAAAACAGTTCTTTTCTTACAGTTTAGAATAACTGCGGACTCGCGTACGGGCGAATAATCACGAGGTTCATGGCTTACGGTAACACTGTTTAATGCATTCATGAAGAGGCATTCATTTGCGCTTGCTAGCTTAGATTAGTTTTAGCAACAGTGACAGTGCATTTCAAGTGCGAAGCAGTCAAATAAATTGTTGTTTCTCATATTGCACGCTAAGTTATGATTTCGCGATATTTCACCGTGCGAGTTGGGCTATGAAGTAATAAGATTTTATATGCAAAAGTCCACTTCGTAATTGTCAATCTTCAGTAATGAAGGTATATTTAAATATTTGGCGGTTCAGTTCCCACTGCTTTATTGGGATAACATTAGTAGTGCCATGAAGGCGAAAACTTCCCGGCGTCTGCGTGAAGTCTCCATCTGCCAGGCAGAGGCCAGTGAAGGGCCAGGTGAATGCACCTTCCAGGTGCCAGACAGGCACCACCTGCCAAGTGACAGGTGGTGCTTAGGGAGAGTACCCTCTCCACTTGTAGAGAGGGCAGAGAGGCCGGATTAAGATTGACTCAGCAAAAATGACTACGAAGGACTAAGCACAATTAAAGATGACTAAGAATACCTCAGCAAAAGTTGACGTCTCCGAATCGCAGCTTGTGTGTGCGTGAAACACTGATGCATAATGACCCGTCATTTACAGCTTGATAAAGTGGTTTCAAAGCATCTTTAATGCATATCTCATTACAACGTAAGTGGAGGGGAAAAGGCAAATGCCATTGAATTTCTTGTGCATTAATCCAATTGATCCCCTCAAATTTTCTTTCTACAGTAATCGTCGGGCCACATTGTTCTTAATGAGATGCAATTTCTTAGTGTGAATATTTTCTCAGTCGTATGGAAGGCATTCTCCTGCTGTAATTTTTCGTAGTAAATACCATCGAATGAGAGGGGAAACACAGAATACGGGAGATGCACTTAATACTGCTTTCGTGCGAGAACCGCGTAACAGCAAATAAATGGTCGTCTGTTTTCGATGAAGCAGAAAACTTTCCCTGCTGTGCCAAGCTAAGGCAGGCTAAGAGTAATATCCTAATTCTAATTTCAAGACTAAGGCTGAAGCTGATGCTAAGGCTAAGGCAGAGGTGCTCGTTTGGCTATCCCCAACAGCCATACTCTAGCTACCCTACCTTGTTAGAAATGCGACATTCTTGAGGGTTAACGTAACTTTTTCAGCCATTTCGCTCGAGCAGGACATCTTTCATTTTCCTCCACGAATCACAAATACTAAACTCCACACGGGCAAAACAAGTCCAGACAACGGTTCTACCTCCGAGCAGGTTCAGCGCCGAGTCAAAGACGAAACAAGAGACGGTTAAAATCAACAAGCGGCGGAAGAGCACAAACCACCTGACGCTCTCTTCCAACCTTAGCCCTCACTTGGAGCAGGGCGATTTCAACATGGGCCGCGCTGGAATAAAACCACGGCAGGCGTCGTTACCTCGTCTCGGTCTGCGGTGCGTAGCTGACTTCGGCACACAAGTCCAACACCTCACGATGTATTGAGTTCCGGCGTCTTTCCCGCAGAAATATCCATAGGCTGAATACTAGAAGCCATCAACAAAACGAGCTGATTCGCGTGAGTTTTCTGCGGCTACCTTTTGTTGAGCCGACTGTGGGCAGAGATCAACTACTTGGTTGTGGTCGCCTGGCCTTGGGTAAAACAAGAGCTGCATGTCCTGCTCATACGGGACGCGCGCATCTGCTGCCGCCAGAAGACCCGCGACAGTGCGTGGCTGGATACTTGAGAGGGATGTTGCAAGGGGTTCGTCTGAAGTGATCGGATTGTCCTGCTGCTCTCGGATTGCTGCGCGACTCCTTTCAACCGAGCTGCATATCTCGCTTCCTTATCTGTATCATGTTACCGTGCCAACGCGAGCCGCGGCAATCTTTTTTTTTATTTTTACAGCTGACGACGGCACGTGGAGCAGCGGCTGCCTGATGTCGACGCGCGCGTACCGATAGAGGCCGATTGCAATTGGGCAGGATCCGATGAATGCTGAACGCGCTTCAGTACAGTCGACTCTCCTCTCGTATGACGCAGGCAACACAGAGTAATTTTCTTCAGGGGAGAACGAATGTCACCGCTTTTAGCTTTAGCGAGAAGCAAGATCTAACCAATGGGTCTAATCTTTCTTCACACTCAGCATTGCTTACGAGTCAGCGACCATGGAAACACGATGTGTATATAGATAGGATAGTTTATATCACGCAACGTCTAATTTTAATTTTAATGCGAAAGCCTTATTTGGCTCACCGACACGAAAACAAGGTGTTGCTCAATAAGTAGTGGCGTTAATAAAGTCGCGATTGGTCGAAACGGTGTGACGTCATCGAAGGCGAGAAAATGCAATGTTAACCAATAACAGTCAGTACTAGTTCTTAAAACTGCACTACCTGCAAATGAATAGAATATAATTGCAATATAATTTCAACAGAACAAGCATATAGTTGAAGCAGAATTGGGATTGATTCGAAATAGAATTCGACGAGAATTTGAATAGAATTAGTATGAAATTGGAATAGACTTTTAATGCTTTCGCATTACTCGCACGGAGGTTCCTTAAATGCCCCCGGTAATTTTTGAGTCGGATTTCTGGCAACACGTCACAACTAGGGAAACAGAACCGTCGTGATTTTTTGCCGCAATTGAGCTTCACAACACTGCGAGCAGTTGAACGTTATGGCCAGCACACACGTTCTCACGTCGGGAGAGGTTTGTTTCTGAACCTAATTCATGCGTCATGCGGCTTCCGCTCACGATAGGTTCTGAAAGTCAGCGAAGCTAAATTTAAGGCATTTCACAATCATAATAAAATTCCTTCTTTTACATTATTTGTACTTGGCACTGTCTGTCTGTTGTTGCCAGGAAGAAAGAAAAGGAAAGTGCACAGGCCTGCTCACTGGCTCAAGCAGAGCCACAATCGCTACCACGTGCAGATACCACGTGTATCTCCTTTTATGCGCAGAAAGCCTCTGGCGAGCATTTTGTGCCGTTAAAATCCTGCGTCTCAAGTTCTTTACAACAGCGCAATTTTAGCGGGATCCTCTGTGCATTGCGCGAGCGCCCACACCTTGGGTCTGTGCATGCGGGCAGCGCCGGGGTGGCCCCAATAATGTTCGGCGCATTGACGAACGAACATCAGAGCTCCATGCTGCATGCGGGAAATAGTCGAGAGGCGCACGTACTCCGATGACAGCCACCGCTCTGCATTGTCGACCTTTGGCCTATTTATAGCACCCGTTGGAAGGCAGCCAGCATGGCGTGCACGGGGCGCTCAGGAGCGCAGTTTAAATGCTTTATTGGCACAGCCAGTAGTGCGTGAAACACGCGTATAAGGGCAACAGGGCGCTGCAAAGCGCGGGACAAAGGCACGCGTGAGCGCAATTCTTAAACAAGTAGTCGCTTTTCATCAGTGAGCACGGTTCTTGTGTTCCTCACACCGGTTTCTTTATTTGCAACTATTGTCCGACCTCTTACAAACTTGCGTTTCTCTTACAAACTCCTTTTTCGTCCCCTTGCACAGCCCTTAGCGTAGAGTAGCAGAATAGACAAACTCCCTTTTCTCCTTGCGTCTAAATTTCTTTAGTGTCTTCGTCCAGTGAGGCTTTCGACAAGGATGGCGTTTTGTTGAGTGAGTCACTGGCTCTAAGCTACAGCTGAGGTCTACGGCTGAGATGCACAACTCAACGCACCACTGCAGTTGAGGTGTTTGAGCTTTGCAGGAATCGTCGATAGAGCTTTATAACCTGTGTGAGAAAGCAATATTGTAGACGTTGGAAAATTACGGCCTTTTTCTCAAAATTGGAGAAGACATGCACCAGCGCGAAGACGCCAAGACTGAGCTGGAGCGCTTCCGCGTGCCAGCGCGAGACAGTTCGGTGTTTTGCAGATGCAAAGGAAGACACGCTTAATAATTTTTTGGCGTTACATTTTACTCAGTCCAGTCTTTTTCTGTGTACACTGCTCATGGTAATTGTCTGAGTGAGTGCCTGCTGACGCATATCGCGGTGATCCAGTGTGGCCAGCCGTCCTCACATTGTTATAGGGCCCGACAATGTGTTTCATACTTACTGACTCCTTTAAAATATGCCTACGTCTTTAGAACCATAAGCACTTGTCACCTAGGAGTGTGGAGTCCTAATTTTATTTCGCCCAAAAACAGGCGCGGCGCCCGGATGGTAGAGCGAGTCCCAATGGAGCACTTCTCTAAACACTGCCAGAGTCCACAGTGCTCGATGCAGGAAGCGATATTGGCTCTGCTTAACCCTTCAGTGCACAGTGTCGGCAGCTCGCGACATACCGAATGCACGCCCTGCACTTATTTCTGCATGGAGCTTTTGTAAGAGCTTTGGCGTCAATACGTTCCCACTGGCCACCGCTTTCTGGCCCAAACTTTTGCTGCCCCTGCGAGGAAGTTGTGGGAAGGCAAAGTGGGAGCGCATGTGCGACTGCCAGCTAGCGTTCAACAACTTTGTCTCTCTTGTGAGAACCGTTGCGGGAAGAACAGGAACAAAGTTGTTGGTTAAAAAAAGTTACTCTCCTTGGGCCCTGCATGGAAGATTGCCTCTATCGAACTCACATGCTAGCTCCTTTTGGGAGAATTATTTGCTGATTTTCGGTTTGTCGCGAATTCGCGACATTGGGAATTTGTGCTACTTTGAATCTGCCGTAGGAAATGCAGTGGAACTCATCCCACTGGGAAGCATACGGGCCTCTTCTGGCATGCTGTGTATAGCACAGCCAGTTCCGAGTCCCCACACTGAAGCAGGTACAATTTCTCAGAAAATATAATGACCCGAAACACGAACTTGAACAAAGGGAGGGAGAGGGAAACATCAATACGCAGACGAATGCATTTTTTTTTACCTAGAAAAAAAAAAAGCCCCATGCCTCGCTTCATGAGATTGAGCCTTACAGATGCCGCGTACCACCGTCCCCTTTCTTTATTCCACTCTTACCTTTCTTCCTCAGGGTCTGGATGGTCCTCACGAAGGATGACCGCTATCCCCCGAGGAACAGAAGTCCTTTTGTCAAAACATTGCTGAGCGGTTTGAAGCTTGTGTTTAAGTTTGTGCTTCAAGAAGCATTCTGCTCACTCTCCGCTACCCTGGGCGACTTCACTAGTGAATGTAACAGTGATGACCCATGTCCGTTTTAGAAAGTGATCAGCCGTTGAACCTCGTTATGAGGATTGATGATGGGGAGCGCAGTGGTATACGACAACGACAGCCCGTTTTCGTTCTTCGCAGTATTAGAATAGAACATGATTGATAAACGAAAGCAGATTGTCCCGAAAACGTTTCATTGCCAAGTAACGGAGAATGCGACTGAACTGCTTTGTTGAGATTGATTCCCGTTGCTGGCGATGCAATCTTGAGCTGCGTCTAAGGGAGAACAACTGTTCGTACAACATTCGTTATGAATAAAGGCCCTTGAGTTGGTTTTGCATACAATTTTGATAATCACATAGAATGACCTAAATGCCCGTTGACTCTAATTCTCTAATTTCAGCGGTGCTAACAAATTCGTGACCTTGGCGTTTGAATCTTGGCACGTAATCTGATAGTGTGCGGCCGATAATTTGTCTCCATTATTCATCCACAATATGGGCTATAAAATGTTTAAGTATTTAAGATTCCCCGTCCAGACTTGCACTTGTGCGGGAAAGGTGCATAAGAATTCTTTCCTCTCGGTTTTAGTGGCATGCCAGATGACAATGAATGAAATCTCGCCACTGAAAGTGCGTGAAGAAAGCAGTTCATGTCAAACGCTAGAGAGCGTTAGCTTCCACGCAAATCCGGTCATGACACTGAATTATTCGGGCACCACGCATGTGCAGTGTGTTCTGAGGCGGCGGTTTGGATGTGCATGCATTTGAACTCCGTGTTCGTAACGGCCACCTCAGCGATACTGAATTTAGTGTTTGCGATAGCCTTGCACTGCTCGCGTCACAGGGCATCTTTTATACCGTGGCACCAAACGCAGTGAAAGCAAGCCTGCATAGCGTAGGTCTGCACGGGTGCGCCTTAATTGGCCCCAAATAAATCCTAGCTCACTGGCGATCCCCTGAACTGAAGGTGGAAAATGGGCGGGAGTCATGTCTTGGCAGGTTTTGAAAACACCCGCGCAGTGTGTTGATGTTGTCATTTTAGAAAGCAGAGTTGTGCGTTAACCGTTAGTGTATCGAGGCCTCAGAAGGCGACAAATGTCGACTCTGGGCAGGAAAGCCTGCCCGAGAACCTAATGCCACAATGATTTTTTTCTTGTTGAGAATACATGGAGCGTTTTTGAGGCGATTTTCGCCCGACGGCGCAGATTTGACGCCCGGCGTCAAGAAAAACGCCCGCCGCCGCCGATCAGGAACGGCTAGATTTTGACGCGGCGTGCGCGCGTCAGACGCTACCGGAAGTGCCTGCCGGACTCACTTCCGTCTGTATTTGGCGGCAGCGGCCAGCCGTCTCAGCGTCCCTTGAGACTTCGCGCGCGTTATTCACCCTCCTCCTTTCTTACTTGCCAGATGGGGTGCACCTAGAATTTCCTCTTTATTTTCTGCTTGTCTTCTATGTCCCTCATCTTCATGAGCAATAATCTTTTCTTTAACAACAGAAGACGCCGATGTGCCCCCATGGACACTGGCCTTGGTCACAAGAATAGAAGCGGCGTGTTCTCCCTCGCAGTTATCTCCCTGCTTGCCGTCCGCTCGAAGTAAATGAAAACTCTTTTCAAAACTGGTTTTCAGCAACGAGAGCCACAAGCAATGCACAGAACGAAGCTCACATATAGTGTCTACCCAATCCGCACCGCCATTTCAGTCGCACAGGGTCGCCAGACGAAACAGTTCTGGCCAACTCTCTCCGCTGAACATCCACAAAAATATCGAGACAATACTAAGCATACCTGGTAATGTGTATAGACATATTAGTAGGGCATTTATTGCATAATTTAATAATTATAACACAAGCAAACAACATATAAGCATTGATCGTTCATTTAGTGGTGGCCAAAACATTTTTGCCTTGTCTGGCCACACTGCGGCGGCGTTCGCCGCTTGTACGCCTCATGTAGCCTGGCCAGCGTCCCTCCGGCGCGTTTTTTTGTCTACGCGCGATAATCGCAGGAGAAAAACGCCCCATGTAGCCCCCGCTTTAACGTGTAGGCGCTTCTTTACTGCCATCGACTATTTTTCTCTTTGTCCCTCGCAAATACATCATCTCGATCGACGCGGTCAAGGTGGCCACAAACTGTCACGCCGTAGTGGGCCTGGGCATGACTGAGCGTGAAGACACAACGTTTTACAGAAATCAGAGCCTTCAGTTTTATTTTACCATACACACTAAATGATGGCAGCAAAAACAACCCAAACATCTTTACCGCCCCATTAAGGACATTAAGGAATATTTAATCAATGCTGCACTTAATACAAATTTCTGTTCTTTGCCTCGGTGAGCTTTGTCATGAGTACCCGCTTTTTCCTAGGTTCAGCCACTTTGCCACCGTTCATTACTGTCTTCGTTATAGTTGTTTGTTTCATGAGCGCAAGTATTTCTCCTGTCTTTGGTGTTTGCCATACTACATAATTTCATTCTCTATATGTATGTTTGCTTTGAATGTGCACGTGTTCTGCTGCTCTGCCTCCACCGGGCCTCGAGCATCTCTCAAGCTACCCTTGTAGCTTTTTCGCCCGAGGCCCATTTCCTGTATGTCTTGAATATCATGAATACAATGAACAAAACCAGTCTTGTGCACCTCAGAGAAAACAAGGAACTGATTCCAAACAACAGGGGCCAGTCAATCGAGAAGTTCTGTTGGGACATGATTGGTTTAGGCTACTCACATAAATGCTTCACGACTGGTAATGAATCCAACTAGCTCAGCCCCACTTTTCTTTCAAAATACGTTCCCCGAATTGAAGTGTTTTTCAGAAATCTGCTCTCAGTGCAAGCGATTGGAGACCTGGGGGGGGGGGGGGGATGCAAGGCAGCAGCATCTTCTGCGAATTAAAGCCCTGCAAGTAAATGTGATGTGGTTTGAGGTCATAGCGCACCTGGCTGTTGGCGTGCAAGATCGGGTATATCGTCCTGTTTGGATGGGACATGCTTGATATTTATTTGTTCGCGGTCGCACGCGTCTCGTTCGTGCGCTATACAACGGCATCGGTACTAACGAAAGAGTAAAGCTTCTATTTGAAATACAGCAACGTTCTCCAAGTGGACCGTAAGTTCAAAACCCGAACTCAAAAAGAAATTATGCTTTCCTTGTGTTAATACTATTCAAGAGTCGCCGGCACAGTTTAAGGGTCTTCAGTGCGTGTCCAGGAGTGCGGCGTCCCGTCACCATGAAAATCTCCGTCAAAATTAAAAGCAACATAAAAACCATCAGAGAAAAAGATCACTACAAAAGAACGATATTACCAGCGACTTGAAGAAAACCTAAGCCCAGAAGCCAGCAAAAGTTGCTGTCCTGCTAAACAGTCCATTCGACGTTCAGCGTCAAGCTTCATGCAAGCTAGACTGCTTTGCCGACGTCCGATAGTCATGGAAAACTAGAGTAAACTGCGGAGAATTTTCAATGTCTAATTAATCAGCTGTTATAAGAACAGGTTTTTATCATTAAAAAATTTTCAGGAACATTAGTTTTCATGACATGCTGTTTCTTGGTGATGTTTCGCCTTTTCAGGGCTGTTGAGTTGCTAGGTTTATAATAACGGAAACCACAGTATCAGCCGCCTCAAAGGTGCCTAGCTACGCGGCGGAAATGCTTTGCATGGTAGGACTAAAGCCTCCTCTGACACTTCCGTTCTCGATTCCATAAGAAAGAGTCAAACAAGACAGTCTGAGAGGAAGGTTATGTAAGCAAAATATAAGTAAGAGCCTTCTGTGCGCGCGTCACGTGCGTGGCTCAGGTCTCCGGCTTTCGTAACACGCACCGTGCTTTGCTGATGACCGGCAGAAAACCTGACACCTTGCTGCAGGGTTTCAAAAACTGCAGCACTTCTGCTATTGGGCCTCGATGGATCCCCGCGGCTGCGTCAGCTCCCACGCGGCGAAGAACGTAAGCAAGAATGACCTATATTCTCTCCGCATGCTTTTGCACGTGTCCTATCGTATGACAACAAAGCGCGGTTTTTTGTCCTTGCATAAACATTTTTTTTTGTTTTTGCTTGCGCAACAAACATGAATCTCTTGCTTCATATCTTTCTCTTTAATTGTTACATCTTCGTAAGCGGTCTCAATGAATTCGGCATTGAGGCAGCTGTGGTTAGACGGCATGAACTCAAACGAAAAGCATGCACTTGCAAAGGTCATTTATCGATTACTTTTTTCACAACTTCCAGTTCTTGGAATGCTTTGCCTATATACGCTGAACGGCATTCGAGGTGAGTTAACAGCTGGCTGCCGCCTGCACCTTAATCCCGCCTTCACGAAGCTTTGGCCTTTCTATGTCCGCTCCCAACCATTCGTGGGCCGGGAGAAGCCTAGAAGCCGAAACAACAGCGCCGGTGCTCGAGGCCCTGATTTAATTAAAGGTGTCACTACTGCCGGTGCGTATACCGGCGCACACTGGTTATGGCGCGGAATTGCAAAACAAAAGCGCCTCCAATTACCGGAAGTCGGGAGAAGCGCTTCTAGTTCCTGTGGCTACCGCTAGGTAGCGCATTTCTTTCATCATAGAAAATAGCACGGTGACTTAATCCGTGACGTAACAAAGCGAAATACAGACCAGAACAAGGCCGCTAGGCTTAGCTGCACTGAATGGGCGCTGTCCCGAATTTCAGGTAATAGGCCAGAAATTCACAATGGCGCGCAGTTCGTCGCATGTCTGCAAATAACTTGCGCTAATTTGCTTGCACCGGCAACGACTTTCTACGACACAGGACAGAGCCTGTCCGTGTGAAATCAAGGTAAAATATATCGCGATTATGTCAAAAGGTTTTGCAGAAGCGGAAATGTTTTTCGGATCGTCGGATTTTGACGTATGAGCAATTGTATGCAGTATAGTTTAGGCAAGCGGATTTTTTCGACTGCTTGCGCATGCTGCGACGTGACATCTGCTCCCCACCTGTGCATAACTGTCCGCACGCAAAGGAGAGCTGCTTGGCAGACCCAGGTCAGGCTGCGTGTCAAAATACAATTCGAAGTAAAAATATGGGGTGAAGGATAAGCGAGCTTCATTAAACACGAGACGCTTCGTTTTACGTCTTCGCTTCATGTTGAAAATCTCATCCTGTAGCATGAACTTCGGAGTGTAGTCGATGTTTCGTAACTTGGTGAAAAACAACGCGAAGACACACGTTGAAATCGCGGCACGAAGTTGACGGAGACAGCTGCCTACCTCGATTAGGAGGTTTATTATATAGACGCAGGAAGTATATTCTCGTCAGACCCCCCGTACGCTGTACTAACTAAATATGCTACGTGAGGGTTCGTTGGAGATGTCTGAAAGTAGAGAGACCCGTAGCTATACCTTGGAGAAAGGTAATTGAGAAAGGACTGACAGACCTATGCATGCGATTTTTTTTTTGTGGGCGCTCATGGGAACACCCAGGCTTGAGATATATAATTTGATTAAGCTTATACAAACCGAGCATTCGCTCAGGGCTGTTAAGGACATTCGGAAGATTAAAAATAAAACGGCAGTCATGAAAGGCGGCGGTGGGTATGACACGATAAACGAGTGCTAAATGTAGCTCATCCGACAGGTACTTGAGTTTCTTACCTGACAAGATAACGGGTAGAATTCTCACGCAGTCTTCTTCTTGAATGTTGAGCGTTTAAAACGCCTTTAGAGCTTTCCGCCCTTCGCACGCTCTTGAAAGGCTAATGCGATGAGCTGCGCGTTTCACCCTGCGCGGTCACATTGCTGCCTTTTAGAGACTTGAGTGGACTCAATCGCATGCTTATGAAGGCAGGCGTTGACACAACGTCCATTCTGTCTTGTCCTACATACGACCGCCCACTTTAAAAGGACATGCCACACTTGTGGCAATTTTAAAAGGCGGTAAGAATGTCGCACGCTTCCGGCCACAGGTTTTTTTCTTCCTCAGCTCGTCACAATTCACTTCCTTGCACATGCTTTCAAGCGTCTTTGGTGATCAGATCATTACGTGTACCGGCGGCCTCCTCTCAGCCTTCTTGTGGGATACGCCGTGTACGCGAGGGACGACTGGAGAACTGCCGTTATTGTTTTCGGCTTTTCTGTACGGAGATTTGTCTCGACGCTTTGCGACCGTCATGCAGCTTACAGTTCGTAAGGAGAAGGAATATTTAAAGCATAGTGAAGAAAAGCCAAGAAGAAATTGGTTTGGTTTATGGGGATTTAACGTCCCAAAGCGACTCAGGCTATGAGAGACGCCGTAGTGAAGGGCTCCGGAAATTTCGACCACCTGGGCCTAAAGAAATTAATGCCACTTAACTTAGTCTTGCCTTTTATGTTTACGTAAATTATAGAGCGAACACTTATAAACAAGTTTATGAGTGTTCTTGGGGTCGCACAAAAGTGGTAATTTTCCTTCCAAGCACGTTTACGTTTATAGAATTTCGGATATATACTTGAACACTGAGCCGCACTCAGTCAGCCTCTATAATACTCCGGCATTCACTAACTTGGACTCAGTAAGCTGCAAGGTAATACTACCAATCGGCTGCCACCCGAGCTTTTTAATATATTTGTAACTCGTAGAAGAAAAGCACTTTTTAAAGCCTACTCGTTTCCGAAGACTGCCCTTTTGTGAGCATTCCGTTAACATGCGCGGCTTTTACAGTTGGGGCATACATGACGAAATCTTGGGGCTACACTCGCGCAAGGGCTGTTGCTGCTGGTGACACGACGCGCAAATAATGTTATAATCAGCCGCTGAAGTTCCTGGACGGGCTAAGAGCGCACATTCTGCCTGTTTCCCGGGTGTCTGAAAAGTCTGCTAATCACAAGAGTCAGCGGTGCGGAAGCAAACCTCCCCCTTTCCCCCCCCCCCCAACCCCCCCCCCCCCCCCCCCATTTCCCCCCTCCCCATCACTTGTCCATTCCTGAGACCACTTATCAGGCTCTGTGCGGAGCTTTCTTCCTTTCTCTTCGGGTGCAGTCACTTTATGCCTTACTGCTAGAGCAGAAGTTCAAAATTGATGGAAGGTAAGCGTACAGAGTGGCGGTTATCGTAATTGTTTCCGTTATTTTTGCCTCGACGGCGGCGCAAAGTAAATGAAGCAGGACTAAGTGCTCGGCCGTAATAACTCATACAAGCCTACGGCCCTGGCCGCGCCTCTCGGCACAAAGTGGCTCTTTTGGCGGCGGCTGCGGAACGAGGAAGGGCCAACCTGCGCCGGCTATTACGTGCGGGGAGGGATGCGGCACATGTGAGCTTCTCTAAGAACTCGGCAGCTGACGCGCATGCGCCATCCTTAATAAAGCCACTGGACTTTAATCCAGAAAAACGCTTTACGTCGACGAGGAGGGGGGGGGGGGGGGGGGAGTGTACGGCCCAGCACTCGGACGACGCTTTTCGGCGCGGCGCGGCGAGTCAGATCTGCAGCGCGCCTGAACGCGGGGTCTTCAGCGGGGCTTGGGTGACAGAGACGCTGACGTCACTTCATGGGCGTGAATTTTTCCTTCATTTACTCGCCGGTCGAGCACGTTAGTGCATTGAAACATAGTTATCACCTAGAGGAATAGCAGGGGGCGCAGCACTTCATCCGCCACAGAGAGAGGCGCAGGAATGCTGGGAAGGTGAGGTTTCGTATTTGGCTTGGCTTGTTGTCGGGCATGGAAAGTAGATTTAGCCGTAGCATAATGGCCCTTATTGCAGTGGAGCTCGTCGAAGTGATGTGGCAGCTTTGATACCTATCACTTGCGTTGATCAAATTGATTGCAAGAGCGATAAAGCGCACTATTAATATAGTTGAACAGAATAGAAAGTTGAGCTAGCTGTATACTGTTCATGATGAAAATGCGGCCGCAACCAAAAACGGAGACGAAGTTTATTTGGAAGGTAACGAACTCTTAAATACAAAACAACAAAAGAAGCGACAAGAAACAGTTAGCATATCAAAGTTAAAAAAGAAGACAAAGAAGAAATACTAAAACCTGCACAGATAGCCTATTTCCATCTTAGAGGGCGAGAGTGAAGGCCATATCTATTCGTGTCTAAAATCGGTGAGTTTGGTCTGACATCTTCAATTTTTTTTTTGTCGGGAAAGTATGACACCCACTGAGTGCATTCACATGCAGGTGACAGGATTATTCTCTTTATTACAACACCACGGGTTCACGGGCAAAGCTAAAGCAGAGCACGCGATTGTGATGCATGTCCTGTTTCTCGCCCGTGTCTTGTGCCTCGAATGACCGTTGTCACCCTCATGCATGATATGCCATGAGCTGCGGTTCTTTGAAGATGCCCATGTAACCTGCTCTGCTTCCGTACTTTGTCGCAATTCGCAGATGATCTATGCCTCTCCAAATACCTGAAGGATGAATATGTTCTCACTGTATTGGTCCACAGAACAGCTAGCGGACTACTAATGCTCAGTCATAAACGTAGCTTCAATATGGACGGAAACATTCAATGTGCACACAAGACCGGATTACGTTGTTACTTGTGCACATGGCCATTATATCCGCCTACACGAATCTATTCAGGCGTACAAAACGACAATGGCTTACAAAACATTAATTTCATTTGAGCTGTAGTTTGCTTTAGTTGCCTGGAAAGCCTCAGGGAGTGTTGTTGCAAGATAACCTGGACAGTATATGGAAGGTCCGTGCGTTTCCTTGAAAACTTCGGAAATACCTAGAAAACTCTTGAAAATACAAAATAGTTTTCAAGGAAGGGCCTTAAGAACCCAGAAATTTTTGCGGGTCCTTGACAACATTTTTTTTTTCGGTGTACAAAAGGGTGCAGACGGGAACATCTCTTGCAACCACTAATTTTTTTCGTTCACATGACAACGCTTGTGTCATAGGAAATTGCACAGGCAGTTTTGAGCAGTGCGTCGAATATTGTCACTTTCTGCGTATCTTCTTTCTGTTTAGAGTGAATGCTGTACTTCACGACTAAAGCTGCAAAATCTGATTCATCGCTGAAGCCTTAACCTTAGCCTTGAATAAATACAACATTGCCGCGACTGGGAATCGAACCCGCGGTGGCGTGAGCAGATCAGCGTCGCTGTCCACTGCACGAGAGCGCTCTATCGCCATAGTCGGTCACGTCTCTTGTTAAACTGCAACGTACTCTCGCGCTGTGCATTGCACATCGTCGTGTACATCAACTTCCATTTGCGGCGCGAACAGAGCACATCAGCTTAGCCTCGATCAGAGCTTAACCTCAGTCTAATCCGTCGCCAGACATGCCGACGACCCAGCAAAGCAAAACCATGAGTCAGTTAAGCTAAACATATGCTTTCTCACGCCTACTCAGTTTAACGGCGTGAAAACCATACTATTACTATTACCATTACTTTCAGTCATGCGTTCAGTGCAATCTGTGCACGCTTGAGGAAACGTTGAGCTGCCGTGGTCGGAGTGCGAGGTGCCGGGCTAAGCACGGACCCTGTGCGAAATAAAGCAGCCAAGGCTAGTACACAAGGTTGCGCCGATCAGGAGTTGGTAGCCGGGGCGACCAAACAAGCGACGCTGTCCACACAGCAGCCGCGTCGGCAGAGGAACGATGGAACATGAACGGCGGCACGGTTCGAGCCGCCGCTGTCGGGGCGGAGGGTTGGCGGGCAGGGGAGGAGGGTCCGGGCAATTACACCGAAATGCTTTTTGCCCGTGGCCGTCCAATTTGGATGGCAGGCATAAGGGGTAATTAGGAGTCAATATCGCTTTCCCACCGGGACTGCCGCCCAGTCGTCATGCCGCGCTCAGGACAGTGAACACTGTTGGATTGCTTCTTTCGTCATGCGGTGCCCGTGCATGGGATGCTGAATTTCTAGATGTTCATGCTGTGCTGGCAACTCTTTTACAGCTATTGTCACATAATTTGTCCCTTTAAGCTGTGACCCCCCCTTCGCCATTTGTACGGCCCTTGTTTGCATTGTCTTTATGGCTGAAACGAGTCAGCATTTTGTAATTGCATTCGGCCGGGGTCAAAAGACGGGGACGAAGCTCCTCTCTCAGCACTTTATGCTGGTTCCCCGTTTATGTTTTTGCCAAGTGTTGATTAGAAGATTCAATCGCTTGTCATACCACTTGCGTTGTTTTATTTTTCCGTCCTATAATATGAACGTTTCGATAATTGCATCCATTGCGACATTTACTGCGCTTCCGTGGTGCGCAGTCACTGAGGTACAAGGAAATGAGGACATGTGCTGAGGTACAAGCATAAACAACACGTTTGGGACCATCTTCAGAAGGCAGTTGACGTAAAAAAAAAGTATCTAGTCAGCATGTGCACTTTCATAATCTGTAACAACGTGAAGGTGTCGCTCGGTAATGGACTGTTTCTATATCGTGATGGTGGATTTTGCAGGCCATATGAATACGAGAATTTGAAATAAACGGATACAAAGTGAATGGGCAGTAGTGAACGCAGTGCTATTTGCTCGGACTTCTATATGTAATTGCATGAAACCGCCAGTATCGAATTATTAGCATGTTCTGACAACTGATGTGGGTGCGTACACACTAAACACGACTGACACGAGATGGGAGGTTTAGCGGCATTCGTCCGCTTTCAAACTCCGCATCATGGTGCGCGAACTTCAGTAAGACGAAGAAGCGCATAACTTCATAAAAAAAACAATGACACTCCAGCTGCGAAATGACTGCGAGCTAACGAAGTCTTCAGCCGTCTATAACACAGCCTTCAGACTGGGTAACCCACGCCATCCGAACGTAGTGGAAAAAAAAAAAAACGTATGGCAACTGAGACGAAGCGAGGTAGAAGTGCTGCTTGAGGCTGCATACTTGCGCAGTCATACTAAAGGACAACAGTGCGATTATTCCTTCCACAGGCATCGTTGTGGTGTTCGCTGCTTACTCAAGGCGCATTAACCGGGCTATGAAATCAAATGCAAGCGACACAAAGCTTTCGCTTGCATCTAAAGAGCACAGTGTCGATGTTTCGGACGCTGCTTGCTGAGCAGAGTCGGTACGGCACGATGATGCCGTCATGCAGACCATGCTGACCCTGATCACTGCATGTTGACGGGTTTCGCGAGAAGTTTAAAAGCACTCCCTCATATGGCTCACAAGAAACTCGAGTCTGAAGCTGAAGTACAGTTCTTGTTCAACTTACCGAATGGCGTCACTTGTCCAGAAGCGGTGCTGACAACGAAGAGTGGCTCATTTAGCGCCATCGTTCAACTGACAGGGTTTGAAGAACGCGTTACAAACGCGTTAGAACGCGGGCTCGTTCCCGGCCGCGGCGGTCGAATTTCGATGGAAGCGAAATTCTGGAGGCCCATGTGCTGTGCGATGTCAGTGCACATTGAAGAGCCCCAGGTTTTACCACCCAGGTGGTCGAAATTTGCGGAGACCTTCACTACAGCGTCCCCCATGGCCTGCGTCGCTTTGGGACGTTAAACCCACATAAACCATAAACCAAGCATACGGAGACACTGAGCTGAGCTAGATTTTAAACCGCTGCCATGCTTTTACACAGCTAATGCAATCAGAGAAGCCCGAGAAGAGAATGCGCCCTGTTGAAGTCAAATCCAGATGTTTGCTGGGTGGACACTTCCGAGATAGTCTACGAGTAAGCTAGCCCCACATCTGTGCGACGTTGGATTTGCGTGTAACATTAAGGGGACACTGAGGACAGCTCCATTCAGTTTTCGTGCTCAGTAAAAATTGATTGCATGGCTGCTTCTTGTTACCTTATTCTTGGTTACGTGAGATAATACGGATTTAATAGAGGATTTCAATATATTTCGGCTTCTGGTTCAAACTCTCCGCGTCAACACCGAAAGTTGGTGTGGTATGCACACGAAGGAAGCCAACCGTCACCAAAACCACTGAGCACAAAGGAATGTCTCTTTCTTAAATGTGTGGTATTGATCAGTGGTAACATCATATTATAACTATACTATTGCTGAAAGATAATTATTTAGAAAGCAGAAGAAAAACAATCCCATGCCGGGAATATCCGAACCTACGACCTCGGAATTCAGCGAGATTCTGTGGTCGCAACCCGTTTTGTGCCTGGGTCCAGGGTGAATACATTGAAGTAATGTCTTCTGGCCGGCTCGTTGGTGCATTTCGTTCATTTTTAAACCGCGCGAATCAAAGAGGACAGAGGAAAAATGAAATAAAAAGTGGAAGTTCTGCACTCTGTGTCCTGTTGTCCAAGCTGTTTGTAGGAGTAAAAAGTGAGCCAGGAGCACCTAAATGAGTTTGTTTTTTAATGCACTGGAAGCTCTGAGCACAGCCCATTCAGTCTCTAACTCGCTGTACAAGTACGGACTGCACAATCCACTTTCATTGTGACAGTGCAGTGTTGAATAAATCTTCGTTTTGGATGTCAGTTTAAGCGTCAGGGAGCTTTGGCTCCACTGTCTGTGTAAGAGAGCCCACTGAGTCCTCCGACTTATCGCTGAGAGCCGGAAGCGCCACTTGACCAACGGCGTCGGGTCGTCTGGGTGTAGCGAAGAATCGAAGGTTAAATTTGCGGCGGCAAAGAGTAAATATTTTAAGCAAAGGAAAGATTTCAGCCTCGCGACTTCCGGGCAAGCTTCGCGAATGTGCCTGTGACTGTTTGCGTCTGCTTTATTTGCGCTGTCGCATGCAGTTCGTTTAGTTTCTACGCGCCCGGCTGCACCTCTTAAACTCTGCCGGAAGCAGCAAGCACATGAGATCAGTCAGCTCGTGTACGCCGGGCGTTCATTACAGAGGTATCCTTTCAGGGCCGGTGTCGCCTGGAGCAGATCCCAGCAGATCATGACCCTCGCCTGGTCGGCCTTGGAGACAGCGGCCGAGGGTTTGCGTGTGGACGCTTAGTGCGTGCTTTTTGTGCGGGAGGCAGAATCTGGCGGCTCAACACCGGCAGACGAAGACGGTCACCAGAGGTGATGACGTTGTTTTGGTTGCCCATTCTGCAGGTAGCCTAGCATGTAATTGTGAAGAGCTCGCATGATGGTGAGGAAGGCGCCTCCGTGTCCTGAAGCGCGCTGCCGTACGACGCCTGAACTTGTCACATAGTTACGTACTGTTCGATTCTCCTGAGATATCAACTGCGCCTGTGAGACGAGAAATGTGCCGATGTGCATGATTCTTCGAATACGTGTGGTTATGCAAGAGTAATGTGTTGCATCATTTTATTCGTTGTGTCTTATTCTATCAGGTGCAGTGCACGATAGGGGAATTCCATTTATAAAGAAGGAAATGAAGGCGATGCGCTGCGTTCCAACAACGCGTGTCACTTTCTGATCCACTTTTAGTGCTTCCTCAGCAGCATGGAGCTACTGGTGTTTACAGAACGGAGAAATTGCTGTTGGTACGCATATCTCGTGATACTTATATCCGCTCTCGCCTCGTGGATTCTTTCTCGTGTCAGCTAGAGCTCAGAAAAACTGGTGGTGTGTAAAGACCATGAACATGTTCCAGTTCAATTATTTTCACATTCAGATGGTTTCCTTTTAGAGTATATTTGAATTTCTTGGTTTAGTATGTTTATTGCACCGCTGCAAGAATTTAGTACGTACACGTGATCTATTTTATCCCAAGTAATGAATTAATTACCTCATGTTCATAAGCTATTCGTCTTTTTTGTTGTTGTTTTGTAACATGCTCAGTGTTCTGCGTACTACTGGTGAGGTTAGAATTACGCTGCCGTGCTCTGTATGTCGGTAGTTTTTTTGTCTTTGTCGTGCGCTTTTTTTCCTATTTTGTCAACAGCACGCACCCAGGCTCCTCTGGACTCTAATAATAATTTTTCGCTGGCGTGTTTGTGAACTTTTCGCTCGTCAACAATAGACATTAAGTGAGCTTTAAATGGAAGACAAAGGGACCTGAGCATGTTGTTCAGCTCAGCAGTTGCGACAATCCCTGTATGGGTCAACACTCGTCGGTGTTTCACGCATTCTGAAACAGAGGCAGCCGTTGGCGCAATTAACCGGTGATGTAGCAGCATCCAGCCAGCCGCTTTTGTGACATCCTTCCTTTATGGGCTGCGGCTTCTGACGATACACTTACACGTGTCGCTGTTCTACATCGTCTGTTGTTAGAAACTTCCGGAGGCAAAATAGCCATAAAATATTAACCAAGAATAGAAAGGGAAGTTAAAAAGAACCAAAGAGAGAACTGCCCGGCCCGCACCGCCACAGGCGCAACGGGCTATAAAATATTAACAGCGGGAAACAAAGCCGCCCCCTTCTACAACAGAGTAAATGCCGCATCGCATTTTGTTTGTATGCTTTTGTGTGACCAACAACAACGCAAGAGTAGTAGCAGCGTCTCCACTACCGCAAGCCTGTGGCAGCTACAGGAAAACGTCGCGGTCACACGGGAGGCAGCAAACGAAATCGCACAGTTGCAGGAATCTCCCAGATGAACAAACGTCGAAGCATTGGTAGCCAACCCAAAGAACTTAATCCGACTGCTGGCGAGAGGTCGAGCAATTTTCACGTGGTGCATGCGCTATGTAGAGTCTTAGCGGAGTGATTTGCTGCCTCTCCGCCCAGAGCACGTGTGAGGAAATATTACTTTGTGACGTCATATCGTCAGGTCTTTGCTTTGTAGTGGTGGTGTATGCTTCTTGACCTGTGATGTTGCGTAAGTGCAGACAGCTTCTGTGCATAGTGAAAAAAAAAATTCTGCTGCACAAATAGGACCGATAAAGAAACACACACACACACGCACACCAAGGAGCACTCGTGCTGCCCTCTATTTATATCCAGGCTGTTTCCTTATCTCTATTAGCCGCTTTATTCAAGTGCCTTGCCAAGTAGCCCGCTGGTCTATGATTATGGACATTGTCTTATCGACTGCGTTTTTCGCCGGATTTTATTACCTACGCCATTGCGTGGCACGCGTCACTTATTGTAACCTTCACATTGTGTTTTATTCAACTCCAAATCAGCGTTGGTTTTGGCGATTGTACAGCTTAAATAGTTGACGTGGCTGAGACTTTATAGCGCAGAGATAAAAAAAGGGGATCACTCAATTTCAGGCCCGATATAAAATGTGATTTTGTATTATATTTTTTATCGAGCTAAGAAATACATCACAGCCAGAAAACAACGTCTCTCTGGTCATCGAGGCGGCCACCGATGAGCTGAAGATTGCACAGCTAATCATAGCCGTCTGAGGAACATGTTCATTACTCACGAAGTAAGAGCATCAAGTTCAGCTGGTTGGCTTTTGCTAAGAGGACACTTGTGTCCCGTTACATTCTCTGCTGGCCTTTACCTTTGCTTTGCACGTGCACGTTAGCGCTAAGGCTGTAGTACTGGGCGTTTGAACTAAGATGTACTGCAATTTTTCAAAATAAGCTTTTTGAGTTTGAAGAGCGCTCCTTTCGGCGTATCACTGTCGGCGGAGTAGCGCACGAGAATGCATCTAAAACGTGCATATTTGTAGAATAGTTAATTAATATTGACTAGTTAACCTCTTAAGTATGGCTGCTAGTCTCCTTATTGAGAGGTGTGCAACCCACCGTAGGGTAATATCTATATCAGTTTCTAGAATTTCGAAAACACGGTTGCCCAACAAATTTTAGCTACATCGCTCCAAAATAGATGCGTCTTCGAGAAGCTTGCAGGCAAAGCAATGACTCCAGTGCCCGTAACTCATTGAAATAGCCAAAAATTTGTTGAACTGAGTTTTCGAAGTTGTAAAAACTGATCTGGATATTATTTACGGCGGGGTATACACGCCTCTTAATAAATAGGCAGGCTAACAGTAATGACGGACGCTCGCTGCACAGTTTGCTCGCAGACGAGCAGGAGTACGTTTACACTGAAGGCGAAGCTTCGAGCGTGGTGTTGAGATTATTTATAAACATGTTTTCGTATAAGTAGACATGGTGCGTAAACTTTTTTGGCTTGCATTTTAATCAATTACAACATTTGCGGTTCTCTTGTGTTAACTAGTGTTTATATTTATGGCTTAGTGAGAGCGAGAGTGCTTTCGATTGTGCTTGGAACCCCAAGCACTCTTGAGGAGTCGGCATCGAGTCAAGCAGTATCGAGCTCGATTGCACTTGAAAGTAGCCGTGTGACAACCTTAGATCTGCATTGAGTTCGCTGAGCATTACTCAGTGAGCATCGAAAGTGTCCGTGTGACAGAGGTATTAATGTACAGCCGTGCGCAAAAGTGGAGAGACCACGGCTCCGGGGCCGCACGCTCGCTGCGAGTGCCACGAGTGACGTGACACTTCACCCGTGCTCTCGCGCGGGTGCTTATCCCGCTTGACAAATTCCTAGTGCGGCGTTCGGCTACTGTGCAGCTGACGGTCGCGAGGAAGGAGAGCAAGCATCGCAAAGCTTGGTGTGATAGAACTCCGTGTTCTACAGATTCCCTACCTTTGCTTCCTACGATCTGCTGGTGTAATTGCCGTTAATGGCAACTTTACCAAGCATTAGATGAATGTTACGTACAAATCCTTTATTTTTTACTGCAATAAAGAGCATCTGAACATTTTTAATGCTTATTTGAAGGCGGTGTTCGAAGCGAGGATCCACAGTGCCTTGCATTTTACGCCTCGATGTATTCGTCTCTGCCTAGTGATTCGGGAGTCGAGGGGCAGCCGCGCGTGCCTTCCAACAGCATGCCGATACAGGCACGGCATCGACGCGTAGCCGTCAAGGCGCGCCGAAAACGGAACTCAGGAGCTTTGCGATGCTTGCTCCCCTTCGTCGCGACGGTCAGCTGCAGAGTAGTCGAACGCCGCACTAGAAATTTATCAAGCGCGATAAGCACCCTCGCGAGAGCGAGGGTGAAGTGTCATGTCACTCGGGCACTCTCGCAGCGAGCGTGCGGTGCGAGATAGCAGCGCCGCGGTGCGGCCCCGCAGCCGCTCCCGCGCCCGGGGCCGTGGTCTCTCCACTTTTGCTTACGGCTGTACGTTCCCACTCTCCACAGGGACAGTGACGATGCTGTATGCGCATGCCGCTATGAATGACGAGCTAGTTCCAAGAAGCGGGCACTGAGTAGCCTTAAATCGGCCTTGCATTCGATGTGCTGTGTTCTAGTCCCTTCGCCACCGGGTAGGCTTCCGCCTTCAAATGGGAGCAATATTTTCCCCGGCTTGGTCCTCGGCTCTTCTGAGGTGAAATGATTGCGAAAAAGGGCTCTGAACCCCCCCCCCCCCCCCCCCCCTTCTTTTGAAGCGTCATCGAAACTCGAGTGAGCGATATCCGTTTTGTGTGGTAAAGCTCATTGTCCTTGTTTTTATTCATTTGCCGGTTTAAGCCCTCGGTGGCGAGATGTAAAGGGGCAGGCACCTTCCCAAACCGTGCACCCTGGGGAGCCGAGCACAGGCCGGGCCACAGCGTGTACTGTAGTAAGGCGACTGGAACACGTGTTGCGCAATAGAAATCCAATGCATTTGGAACACACTGTTGCGTAGTTCATGGATTCTTGCCGTTATACAGCAGTGGTGAGGCAAAGGCTTTCCTCTATTTTAGCCTCAGCCTACACGCTGCCCCTCTATACATCTATGTGGCAGCTAAAAGCACGGCGAGTTCTCATAATGAGTTACCATGAAACGCTCGACAAATCACCAGTGAAACATATACTAAGGCTGCCGTCTGCTAACTAAAGAGCTTCTCGAAATAGCTCGGTGGAGGTCTCACAACTCTGCCCTGCTGACGTCAAGGCTTCATTTTTTTTTCTGCGGCTAATGCCAGCGCCCTTCGAGGCCTTTCAATTCCGTCGAAATGGGGTCAACTATGGCGCGAGGAATGAGGGAAACTAAAGCAAGAGAAGAATGCAGGTTCTGCATGCGGCACAGCTGGCGTTGTCCAAGTTGCAAACTTGTTGTCGAGTGCGTTCCTCGACGAATTTATTTATTTCTGCGTTAGTTAACGCGAAGGAAAGTTTTTTTTTTAATTAAGGATAAAGCAAGGCAGCCACGCCTGTCACGCAAGTGGCAGCCAGGATGGCAGGGCAAGGCAACAGGAGTGGCGACACCTGTGAGAGACGCGTCTGAACTCTGCGCAGCCTCGTTCGTTCATCCCAGCCGAGGCTGGTAGCGATGATGCCCTCTTTTTGCGCAAAGTTATCGCCTTCGAACTTTGACGCTGCTCACCTCCCTATTTTAGTGCTCATTGCTTCGTTTACATCCTCGGAAAACACCCTTCAGATCGAAGCAATCGCCACTTCAATAATTCAGTTCTCATTAATGCCCTCCTGCCTTCGACTCGTGTGTTTTTTCTTTGTTGTCCAGCAGGAATGCAGAAAAATGTTCTGTATGCTTCAGGCTCCTCTTTTTTTGTTCTTGTTGCCTAGAAGACTCGCTTGGTCGAAAGTTTCAGGCACATGCAGCCATCGTTTGGCCCCATGCGTTTCTTCCCGTCTGCGTGGCAGCGACTGCCTGGGAACCACTTGCAGACGTCCAGAGTGATTTGATCAAGGAACCAGTCGCAAAAGAGGAATCACAAGGGAGGCTCACACACCGAGACTGGACTGAGAAGTCGCGATGTTGGCGTTGCTTGTGGTCATTCGTCCTTATCGATGGGCTCCTTCACCCAATCGTGTACTAACGTGTGGTCTTTCTAGTTTTGCTTCCAGACTTTCGTTTCTAATCCTCTCCCTGCCAAAAAGAAAAAAAAAACTACGGCCACATCTGGTCGGGCCATATGTTCTGAACTCGCGCAGGGAAGTGGTTGACATCACAAAGCCACTCCTACGGTTCCATTTTCTTTGGATGCCGCATCGGGACCAATCAGCGCGTGCTCGCGCACGGCAGCGGTAAGCGGCAGCACTGGCAGTACACATTACGCCAAAAGTGTCTATTAGATATTGCATTCGTTTAGCATGGCGTACACAGGTGCCTCTGCGCGCGCGCAGATTGCTCTGAGAGCGCCAGATGGCGCCACGTTCCCGTCAACAGGCTGCAAACCTGCCTCTTCGGTACAAATCAGCGCGTGCGCAGTGGTGGGGCGCGGTACGTGGTAAAGGGTAGCGGTACGCGCTGTGCTAAATGTATCTATTATTAGACAGCAAAAGCGGATGAGTCACAGAGGCAAGCAGCGAGATGTCAAGAAGCAGGGAACTGAAGGATGCCTTAAAATGAGATTATTTAGAAAGAAACTCAAAAGGGAAAGAGTTTCAGTTGAGAAAAAAAAAAAAAAACGCCGGAGACTGTTTACAACAGGCGCGAGGAATAAAAAAAAAGGCGAACCCATGCACCGTGAACTAGATATCTGAGTAAAGCGATGCGAAGCGAATACGGGAAAAGCAAGAAGCGGAATCCGGCACACCGCGCAAAACGAATTCGGGAATGTTATGAGCACAAGAAAAGCAAGAAAGGCGAAAGTATTGAAGGAATAGAAAGTGTCGCCTGGATTTTACAGGAAAAACAGAAAAATCCACAGGAACCCCCAAGTACATTGTGGCTTCGCAATTCGATAGAATTAGTGACTTTGGTGACTTTACATCGAGTTTTGTATAATTCGCGCATGGCTGTTTTTGTGGGCCCCTGCACGCTTTTCAGCACTCAACCAAACATCCCTTCGGGTCTTCGAGCAGGTGGTTAAAGGCAGGCGGTTAGAGGACGATCGTACCGACTTCTGTCATGGCGGCTGTTGCGTATTTCGAAGGCGCTTTATATGATCAGCTAAACAGGTAAAATGAAATCCCCGAAGCAGAAGTGACGTCTGGGGAAGCGAAGGATGAAGTGCGCGCTGGTGCGGGTGTAAAAAAAAAAAAGCAGGAGCGTCGAACAACTGAAACTCGTGGCAGCGATTTTCTAGGTACCTTTTAAATACTTGCATTCTTTCAATGTTTCTTTTGTTGTTCTAATCTATTGTTTTTGGCGCGTGATGTACGAGCGGGACATATTGAAAATTGTATCTGCGGTGTGCTTTTAGAGAGCGCGAGCGCAGGAAACGGCAGAGACATTAGTCTCACGGCGGGTGGGGACTGTAATTTAACATCTATTTCCTCGAAGAAGGGGAGAAAATGCGAAACTGTCGGTGGTTCAGCTTCGCAGAATTGCGTCACTGTTCGAAATAGCCCAGTGGCTCCGGGTGTCAGCGGGCGTTCCGCCTTATATACCGACGCATTCCACAGCTCCTTCCGATTCCGAAAATTGAAGTGCATTCAGGCTACTCGGGACATGGCGACCTCAGGAGGAGAGCGGTGCGAACGCTCGGTAGGGGAACATTTATTGCTAGGAGTGACGCAAGCCACTGAAGTGCGCGATAACTTGTAAGGCAGTTCTTCTCTGACAGCGCCTCGATGCCGTTCTGGCATTGCTTCAGATCGTTTGGAATGTATTACTCCTATTCAACATGAGCGACGATTTAGACAGAATTATTTCGCGCTTAAAAGCAGATAGCGAGGACATTAATACATGAAAAGGTCACACAGGCAAAGTTGGGCGTGAAGACAAGGAATCCTGATTTTCGCAAGAACACAGCGATCCATTAAGTGGTCCGTGCGTTGGCTTCCAATGCAATAAAATGCGGCCTAGGTTGAGTTCCCCTCCCCTTAAGAATCGACCTGTTGGACGACGTCATTTGGCGGCTGAGAACTGCCCTTCTGAAGCTAAATCACAGCCGGAGGTACTAGGTAAAGTGTACAGCCAACTTGAGTACACGTTGATGCCAGCACCCGCACCAGTTTTATCTCAGATATGTCTTCTTTGAGTTTTCATCTCTGGCAGCGTTTCGAGAATGTAGAGTTCAAGCAGTGCGAGCTTCGAGATGTTTTTTCTTTGCGTTTGTAGAAGCCTTACAGGAGCAAAAACTCGGCGCCGTCCGGCGTTGCGCAGAAAAATCGTGGCAGGGTGGCGGACAGTGACGTCATCACTGACATCACCAAAACGAAGAAATCCTATTGAATGTAGAAACGTGACGTCAACACAGGAGAAGTAACGTCACCAGAGCGGTAGTGACGCCACCAGACAGGGTTTGTATGTGCGATCCTCCCACCTGCCAACCGCGGCAGCCGGTGTACGGGAAGAATTAGGGAAGTGCATTGTTCGGGAAGAGCAACGTGCTTCTCTCAAGTTCTGCCAGTCGCTTCCGGCAAAGGCACCAACAGCTTCGATTGCCCTCGCATTGCCAAAACACATAATCGAATTAGGTGTCGCTGTGTTTTGTCGCCCTCTCCTGCAGTTGGGTGGATCATCAAAAGCGCTGCAGCATACCCACGTCGCACATGTGCTGCGTGATTGCTGCTTGAGAGCAGCCTCCTCCTTGCACAGGTTTTCTTATTCTCACGACCGTGAGCTCCTTAATTTCCATGCAGATGACCAGGAACTTCGTGAATGCAGGTTTGAGCCGTAGGACAAGGCTTAGAAGACAAGATAGCATGCAGGCATTCGTCTCTGTGGGCTGTCACGACGGCCATTTTTAGTCTCATTCCTTTTCCACTCGCCGTACCCTGAACGCAGTACGGACATTCACCTCGCCGCGAATATCAGTCTAGCGCGAATAAAAGCTGTGCCCCTTTCCTAGACTGATGCGAGCTTACTGTACGTAGGCAGATTGAGAACTTTGACTTGTAGTTCCTCTTTAATTTTCTTAGTTTTTTTCCCCTCGCAGGATGTGCTAAGGGCTCTGGAAGCCTTCAGTAAATCCCGTGAGCATTTCTCATACTTTTGCTTCCTGCAAGTTTGTGTCGCTGCTGGGAAACGCAGGTGTCGACCAACGGGACGCGCCACCTTTGGGAAATATATGGTAAATTGTGGGCTCAACGTCCCGAAGCAACAGATAGATGAGATATGAGAGGTGTCGTAGTGGAGGGCTCCGATTAATTTGATCCACGAGCGGTTCTTTAACGTGCGCTGACATCGCGCATCACATGAGTGGTCTTGCATTTCGCCTCCATCGAAATGCGGCCTACGCGGCCGAGGTTGAATCCGCGACCCTGGGGTAAGTAGCCGGACGGCTATGCCACTGAGCCACCGCAGCGGGTGTCTTCGGGAATAATGCTTGTCGACAAGGAGCCAGTTTCTTGCTGTTTTGTTGATTGCGCAGATGGGGTCGTTTATCAAATTCGCTGAGGTTGCGGAAATATGTATGTAGGTCAGAACGGGAGATGCGTGAACGAAGGCTTAAAAGAGCATGGCAACAATGTAAAAAAGGCATCTGAAGGTCACAACTGTAGTGGTTTTCATGTTAGGAACTGTGCGACTTGTCCAGGCGCACGAAACTATACCCCGGACCTTGAGAACGCCGCTGTCATTAGGAAAAAAAAAATTAACCTGTCATGGCGGAAATTGCTGAATCCGAACGTATCGCTAGTCTTGAGGAGAATTACGTCACATCAGCTTCATGCTGCTCTCGCTGATAGAGTTGGCCTTTTTGCTTATATGTGGAGGACTTCTTTCCGACGGAGAACATTTATATGCCGCTGATCCGCTCACGATAATTTCTTGCCAGTTCAGTGGTCGTCCTTGTCTCCGCTCAATCCATTTTTTTTTCTTTCGAGCTGCACTCATTTTCTGGCTTGCTTAATTGTCTGTACACGGATACCCGGATCCAAGGTATCAGTGTGTGACCGAAAGTGTGCGATGTCTCTTGGGACACCGGTGGTGTGTGTGTGTGTGTGTGTGTGTGTGTGTGTGTGTGTGTGTGTGTGTGTGTGTGTGTGTGTGTGTGTGTGTGTGTGTGTGTGTGTGTGTGTGTGTGTGTGCGCGCGCGCCCCCCCCCCCCCCCTACCGACATAGTGGTGCCTTCTCTCTCGGCCTCTGTCCTTTCTACGGACTACAAACAAAGGGCGTCGTGATTAATCGTGCAACGCAACACAAACCTTCTCCGATCAATAAGTGAGGGGGAGCGCCGAGAGAAGTAAACCCTGCGGCGTGGAGGCACGGAGAGCACCGCAGTCTGCTCCCTCACTGCTCGCCATTGTTCGTCAAACCACCGAGAGGAGAAGGCTTAATTATGCGTGGCTTTTCTCTTTTGCAAGTAATGGCAGAGTACTGTCCTCTCAGGGGCGGGAAAAATGCGCAGTGCGTAACCAGAGCAGAACTGAAGTCGGTCTACCTGGCAGCACATCGTTTTCAAAGCGAAAAAGCATTTAGCTGCACAACAGACGAAGAAAATATCGGATGCAAACATCAAAGGGGCGTTCTTTCCCCTCAGGGGTTTTATTCATGGTCATGACTGCAGCGTATTTAACTCACGGTATATTTTATTGGCTATAAGAAAGTGGTCAGCTCTGGTCATGAAATTTAGAGCTTAGAGACTAGGTGTGCTACCTGTGTAGCTGAAACAGCTCTCTCCCAAGCGGATGAAATGAAAATCAAAGGCACTGATCTGCGATCATATAATTAAGTGGCAGCTTTTTTTATAAATGCCGCTTCATTGGTAGCCGTGGTCATGCAATGAGCATCTAAGAAGGCAGCTAGATATTGTAGTTGAGGGTAGTGAGCCATTGTGGCTGGGTCGTTGAAATTTGCATTGTAATGAAGAGTCACAGAAAACGAGGCTCATTAACTGGTTGTATACTCAGCACTGATTCGTTTGTTTGTTTATTAGGCACCCGCAAGTTACATTTCGGACTTCTTCGTTCAGCTTCGGTGGCTGATGGAAGGAAGAAACGCACAAAGAGAAATGCGGCAAACAAATGAAAAAAAAATTGATTAAGAGGAGGGCTGAGCGAGGGTGTTCAGAGATGTACGAGCAAGCTGGTCATAAATGGTGGTGATAAAAGACACAAAATATCTAAAGCAAGGGCAGCCGCGAAAGCGTTCAGTGAAGCAGCGCTTACTCCGGCAACCGAAAATGACAAACGCCTCCCGCCCCATTGTCGCGTTCACCAGTGGCGTTCTTCGGAGCAGAATCGCCTCTGGCAAGCCGAGCTGGCGTCCAGAGAATGCATGCTCTGCTTTTCGGCGGGCATGCTACAAGGGACGAGAGCGGAAGCTCCCTCGTTCCGCCGTCCCATCGTCACGTCGTAGTCCTAAGCCATGAGCATCCGTGCGGGAATTGTGAAGAGGAGGGGAAATTCGCTCCTTGGAGACGATGAGAAACTAAGGCGGACAGCCAGTGCTGACAGCTGGTTTCTGTCCACGAACGACTCGCTCTAGAACGCCTGAAATCGGCCATTGCTTACTATATACAAATGTATTTTGCCACAAATCCGGAGTGGACGTCCACGTCGTGGTTGCGTCGCGTTTTAACGCGATAGCGTAAAGGGCCTGTTGTGGTGGTTGTTGTTTCCGTACTGACATGGCACATACCCACGAAGCATGATTATGATGGTCCTCAGGCTTAATGGCACATATCCACGGCGGGGGGCTGGCCAGGGTGCATTTCTTGCCAATCCCCCGCCGTGGGTATGCGCCATCGGCCAGGGTCCCTTTCAGTAGAAAACCTGGATTCGTCGTCGTCTTCGTCGACGGCGGCGTGATCCAAAGATCCCCAGAGAATTACCACAAGTAGCCTACCAAGGTGGCAGGTGGGACCCTACGTCAAGTAACCTTGTGACGTCATCACAGCCTGCCCAGCAGGCAGCAGGTGGCAGTTAACGATTGGTCGCGAGAGGTTACACAGGAAGAGCAGCCTGCGTCTCACAAGGCCCACCGCTGGCTGTGTTTGAAACAGTCACTTACAGCGGAAATGGCGCCTGGGTCTCACAAGGCCTACCACTGGCTGTGTTTGAAACAGTCACTTACAGGGGCAGTGGCGCCTGGGTCTCACAAGGCCCACTGCTGGCTGTGTTTGAAGCAGTCGCTTACAGGGGCAGTGGCGCCCGGGTCTCACAAGGCCCACCGTTGGCTCTGTTTGAAACAGTCGCTTACAGGAGCAGTGGCGCCTGGGTCTCACAAGGCCCACTGCTGGCTGTGTTTGAAACAGTCGCTTACAGGGGCAGTGGCGCCCGGGTCTCACAAGGCCCACCGCTGGCTCTATTTGAAACAGTCGCTTACAGAGGCACTGGCGCCTGAGTCTCACAAGACCCACCGCTGGCTGTGTTTGAAACAGTCACTTACAGGGGCAGTGGAGCCTGGGTCTCACAAGGCCCACCGCTGGCTATGTTTGAAACAGTCACTTACAGGGGCAGTGGCGCCTGGGTCTCACAAGGCCCACTGCTGGCTGTGTTTGAAACAGTCGCTTACAGGGGCGCGTCGCTTAACCGCTTCCCCTGGGGTGTTCTCAGGACTCGCCGTGAGCTGTGATTGTAAAGGACATAATGACCAATTGCGCGTATATGGGCATTAACGCATTAACGCTACCGCACCGGAGATTGTGTCCCCTTCAGTTCTTTGTGCCAGTTGGGTAGGAGGGAACGCGAAAAACACATCCAGAGGAAACGTATATGCTTCGCAAAGCAAAAGTATTCAAACAAGGGGCTCAAAGCTACTCGCAATATCACAAAAGCTACTCACAAACACAAGCTACTCATGTTACTCCCACGCTACTGACAGGCTACTGAAGTTCTCGAAGCTACTCACGAAATCTTTCACCTATTCAAGACCTTTCCTTCTATATATCTTCCATCCTTATTAGACCTTCGAAGGCACATTATATCATGATCAGTTAAACAATGCATCAAGTCGAACAACCGCATTGAAGTACTATAGCCATGATTTCTTTTTTTAAGCATTTGTTAAAAAGAATTGTTTAATGTATACACGTTTTTTTGGCATCGATTTCTCCTTCATGCTTTGGGCGACTATACCACTATACTGCATCGCACTGGCCACATTCATACTTGTTGACAGCGCGTTAAAGCACAGGGACAGAAGAAAACACAGAGGACGACGTCACAGGCGCCTGTGACGTCGTCCTCTGTGTTTTCTTCTGTCCCTGTGCTTTAACGCGCTGTCAACAAGAATGGATCATTACCAACTAGCCCGGCAATTTGTCCTATTCACATTCATACTGCCTTAGTTGTAGAACGTAAAAGTGTGTCTCACTATTCAACCTGCTTTAACATTGCCGCACGAGTGACGGTAACTATAATAATTCCGCCTGCACGATACTATGCTTCGACGCTGCTCGTATTTAGAGGACACTGAGGACATCTCCATCCAATTATTTTTTTTCCAGTAAAACTGATTCTCTGGCCTTTTCTGCCATCTTGACGTATGTCCAGCATTGTGTTAATCGAATCCGGTAGTTTCTTTTCCTTGCCTTCGTGTTCCCCTCATAGGGAAGCCCCCCAAAGGGAATTGGCGTTCCTTTTTTTTTTCGCTCGTCATCTGTGCGTGCCCCTGTTGACCTCGGAGCTGTAGGCGAGCCGTTTGGGATGCCTACGTGGGAAGTGAACCTCGCAGGCTTCGATTGCCCGTCTCGCGGCCAGGGAAAGCGTAGGCTCGTTAAGCTTTCGTCTGTCCCTATCACTCGGCACACTCTCAGATCGGCCGTGGCGTTTGAAAGTCGCCTGGAGAGTTCCGGTCTGCCCTCCAGTGTCGGCAACCAGCCTCGGATCATGGCCCCGTGGCGCCACCGGTCGCCTTCACTCGTGGGAAGCTATTGATTTGGTGGTAGGACTGGAAGAGCTGCGGATCTTGCTTTACGGCTTGTTGACTAATGGGATTGAGGCCCGAGGTGCGGCGGGAAAACCGACTGGAGATTAGGTTTATGTACAACGTTGGCATTCTCTCCAGAAAAGCAGCACCTAGTCAAGCCCGCGGAAGGGCTTCATAAGGGACTCGATCCATCGACACCCGCTGGTAGTCGATATCAATTTCGGCCAAATAGATTGAAAGGGAACCGACGAAACTCGGGATGAGAAAAAGTTGTATGCCACAGTTTGACGCCTTATGGGTGGGTTCGTGGCGAATTTTTGTGATGTTGTCTTGTTGTTCGATACACTCGTAAATAGACTGGGAGCGCACAAAAATAATACAGGGATTACAACTTGCCGTCTGGTCTCATTTTCAGACCGGGAATAAAGCAGAGTTAACCCGCTGTTTGCTCCAGAACAACTACTGCAGCTGGATTAATCGCACTGAGAACCAGAGCCTCTAGGTTCAAAACTGTTGTAAAGCGCTAAGCCTTCAACTCGTCATCAAAAGGCACATAAGGGGGGGGGGGGGGGATAAGAGGGTAGGCTGAACCAGCTCATTCACTACCACCTAAGTGTAAGCAGCTTTTTAGTAGGTCTCTGTAGTAGGCCCTTGCAATCAGCAGACATCTTGTGTTGTTAATAAAACTTGAATTTTCTACATGATAGACTTAAGCTTTGTCATAAACTAGCCTGTGTGCATGCAACAGCCCGCTCTTTCTCTGTTTGGCCGGAGGAACTATAACTAGCATGTTTTGTGACTTTCTGTCGTCGGTGACATGGCGCACATCATGCCATCTCGAGGGGAAAAACAATCTGCACCCATCTACCTCAGTGTCATCGCTGGTCAGAAAAATTAGGCTGTGCGGCAGACTTCAACCCTACGTTAGCGTTCGCGAATCGACCGAGGCTCACCAGACTTTATTTTTATTCTGGTGAATCGCGTCGTCGAATATCACGCAAGATACAACAGCTTTATTGCGAACGACCAAGCACTCAGTTTCTTCATGTAAGTGCAGGAAAAGCTGGCGACGCTACACTTCACTTACCATCTAGAGGTCCAGGAATGCCGGGAACATGAGGTCCCGTACTTGGCTTGGCTATTGATGGGGTACAAAACGTCGATTCAGCCTTAAATAGACGACTCTTCTCAAGGCAACGCTCTAAGAAATGCTGTGAAAGTTTTTTTGTACCAGCCTAACATCGAACAATCACCTGCTTTAAATCTATGTAGGAAGCTTGTGAAAAACTCAGCATTGGAATAACTTAATCTGCGCCCAAAGTAGAGAATCGCGGGGCAACCACAAATTTTCTGGTAAAATTCACGCATTTGTCCTACACTGGGCAAGCCGAACACGAAACTTTGTATTCCCAGCATTCCTGCGGTAGATAGAGTGCTCTTTATGAAACTTGTATATACGGTGGCGCCAGCTTTCTCTCTAGGTATTCCTATGCGACCAAAGCTCAAATGTCTACCTTTGTGTTTCGCCTGCAGTCACTCGATGCGCCTTCAAATGACGCACCTGCAACGCGGTGATCGGGGCAGGCCTGCGGGGCGTGGGCAGCCACCCAGTGCGCCCACGTAGCAACACTACCCCGTATTTCAATTAGACTCAGCCGGCGGCGTTCCACGCCAGGCAGCATTCACCGCGCACGTGCTGATGCAGCGCTGAGGCCGCGAGATGCGAATGCGGTTGCCGACCTGCATCCGTCACTGTGCAGGCCTGGTTACCGCGAATCAGCCAGAACAGTCACCGGCAGCTCATTATGAACGAGCAGCAGCATAGCTAAGAGACGCGCCCGCGCAATCGCACCGCTCTGTAGGCCCTCTGAACGCAGTGGTTACTCTTACAGTAGATCTCAATATACCATTACACCATATGCACACACTCAAGTCCTTCTGAGGGGCAGTAACGGGAAATTTGTCTAATTTATAGGAAAACGGAATCGCAAGAATGGCAGACACGAAAGAAGGCCTAGTGCGCTAAAAAGCCATTTTTCGGGTACATTGAAAACCTCTGCTGCCTGCCTTCTAGTGAGAATGGTCAAAGTCCTCTCGTTTTCCTCTTCTTCAGCAGCTCTCAAAATAGGTGATAATCGGCGCGAGTACGTTCCTCTGTATCAGCCAATAGAAAAAAAATGCGTTGTTTATCTATTAATTATTACGTCATCCGCGCACCTGATTGTGACGCCCCCTGCCACGCTTGCCCTCTCCGGTAGAGATGCGGGTACCGTCGCAGACTCCCAGCTCCTCATGTGCTCCCCATGTGATGTTGGATCTTCAAATCTTGAAAACAGAAACGCAAGAAAGAAAATTCGATGAACCGAACAAAAGTTGAAGGACGGGAGAATAAGGAAAAGGCCATTTCTCGTTCTCCGCTCGAACCGACAAGCTCTGTAGGAATGCCGGCTCTACTTCATAGGCTAGCGGAAATGATAGTTAAGGCAGTCTCTCGATCTTACTGGCAGTTAATATGAACATGTAGTACACCACACTTGGTGTCTATTTTCAGGGTGTGCTAGATGCGGTCACATACGTGTCTCACTCTAATAGCTGCTCTAATATAACTCTTGTGTAAATAGTTTGTGCACCGTTTCGTGTGTTTCACTATTGAGGCATATGAGAGGACAACAGCTGCCGACGAACTGCCGGCGATGCTGTTTCCCTCCACTCAAGATGCCTGGCGCACAGTCGCAGACGCGTATGTTGAAGTCGTTAAGTGCCAGAAGACGCCATCTAGATTCAAAGCACGCTTTTAAGTAGCCGTCTTAAGAACTCTGAAGGGCCCCATCAAAGGACGTAAAGAGCGTTTGCTGCTTTATTACAGGCCGCGTGAGAGACGCCGAGACGCGGCCTAGCTCTCCGTGAGTTTGGCAGCACGTCGCGTCGCAATAGCGTTCCCCCGTGGATTCCCTCGCATCATCACGCACCTCTTCAGGAGACGACTTCGCCCAAGGCAGCGGCGCTCTTTCTTTGTCGACGACCACTGCTCGGGTTACGTCAGAGACAGCACGCACGTTGCGCGGGATGTGCTGGACATGAAAACGCTTTCACGGCCGGCGCGGCTCCCTTGTGCGCTGCGGCGAAGCTATCTTTTTTATCTCGCGTGTTCGCATTGCCGGCTTGTCCAGTCTCGTATGATCTCCCGTTCGAGGGGGACGTGGTTTCGGCACTTCTGCACCTCGCATTTGCAGACCGTCCCCCAGGGGACGGCGCAGTCATTACGACCGAAGGGACGCTGCTGTTTGTCCACGGTTAGGGTAACTGTGCTTGGCGAACACTTTGTTTACGCGATTTGTTGTTTTTTTCGTTCTTTGCCTCACGAAAACGATCTTTCCCCGCCGCGGTGGCTCAGTGGTTAGGGCGCTCGACTACTGATTCGGAGTTCCCGGGTTCGAACCCGACCGCGGCGGCTGCGTTTTTATGGAGGAAAAACGCCAAGGCGCCCGTGTGCTGTGCGATGTCAGTGCACGTTAAAGATCCCCAGATGGTCGAAATTATTCCGGAGCCCTCCACTACGGCACCTATTCTTCCTTTCTTCTTTCACTCCCTCCTTTATCCCTTCCCTTACGGCGCGGTTCAGGTGTCCAAAGATATATGAGAGATACTGCGCCATTTCCTTTCCCCCCAAAAAACCAATTATTATTATTATTTATTCTACAACGTTCCATGTCACGGGTGGCAGATTTTGCGACGCCAGTGAAAAAGACAAACAGTAACTTATATTTTACTAACTGCGAATTAAGCGCACAAGCGACTCGCACTTCTGAAGGCTCTCTTGCTAAGGAAATAGATATAGGCATAAAATGACCACTTTTGCCCATACTTTGAAAACGAGCAAGTGGTTGGTGGATGAGGAAGTTTCACACATTGATTCGTGCCAATAGATGCGTAGCTAATGAGAACACGTGAAGTGCGCTGTGACACAGGTCTGGGACAGAAGCGCGGGCAATCTGTCGGCCGTCTCACACAGTGCGTCCTTAAAGAACTGGTGCTGTGTAACGATAACTTTCACCACCATCGTGGTATTCCCAGTGACGCGCTCTTGGCTGTCGACGCTCGATTGTATACAACCTCAAATTATTCCACAACACTCTGCGGAACCTTTCGCTTCGAATTGTATTCTTGCAGTCTCATTTGACTCACGCAAGCGGCACTAGGGCCGATGGAAATATTCGGTCGTAAGTTTGCGTTTTATGGAAGCCAATAAAAATTGAGATTCTTGCGGCTTATACGGTGAACCTCAATATCAAAAAATCTAAAACGATGGCTGTGTCCCTAACTTGGCTCCTTAACGTGATCGCCAGAAAATTACGAACCACGTGGCCTACTATGAGCTTTTTAGAAATACTGTTTTAAAAAACAGTACGTAAACTCTGTGTAACCAGGATGCATAAGAGGCATGTGTAAATGCAGTGGAAAGTATCTGTAAGGGCTGCACAGTGACTAAAGTCCTCAACAGGGCTAAGGCTCCCGTTCAACGCTTGTTCACCTTGTTTTGTGTTGTCAGGGGGAGAGCTGCAGAGCGCGATTGAGGAGTCAGACAGGCAAAGCAGGACGATGGGTCTCAAAGTTAGTAAGAAAAAAAAAAGTAAAATGATGCATGGCCTTCTCGATTGACATTGATATCTGTTCTGCTCCATTCCCCAAAATGATACTTTAATGACAGTGGGCAGTCTGCGATGAGGCAACAGTTAGCTGGGTGGCAGCGCATTGGTCTAATGGCAAGGAGACACACTCCTTTCCTGTCAGACACATACGAACACATTGTTGCTTCGAGGTATCGTAATAAAAGGCCGCACTGAGGCAAAAAAGGCCTCTCGGGCGCTTCTCGACAGCTGTCCCTGATCGCTTTTGTATACTTTAGCGCCTTTGTTATCAACCGAAGAAGAGACAAAGAACAAACGAAAATGCAGGCTAAACTCAGCTGCTTGAGAGTGCCCAAGGCTATTTTCAAGAAAGGCGCTCTTTTAGAAGAAAATCAGGCACTTTCGCCCGTTCACATATGTTGCAACACTGACAAAGGGAATGTTGCCCTGATACGCAGCAGAAATGTATGAAGCGCCAGAGCTCTCGGCTAGGCGACGCCATCTGGGGCTCCCTCTTTTATTTTCTTTGTGCCTCTCACAAAAAAGTGCCACAAAAATAAGCTTTTCCCCGAGGCCTTTTCATTTCACCAGGGCTGACGAAAGCAGCCCTCCCAGTCTGCTCGTCTTGATAGTTCCGCACTGAGCAGTAAAAAGAAGCAATTACAACGGAGGGAACCAGACATATTGAGCAGACATTTGGGAACTGTTCTGCGCTGCATACCCTTGCATTTGTCTACAACGCCCCATTTTATATGTGGTCCTGCTGTTTAGTTTTTTTTTAATACGGAAGAATCTTATTGCGTTTTGCGGTTTTAATACAATGCACATCTATGATTCTTTCTTTCGCTTTATTTCTGTCTTCTTTTCTTCCTTCCATTCTTTCTTTCCTTCTTCCTTTCTTTCTTTCTCTCTCTGTCTCTTTCTTTCTTTCTTTCTCTTTCTTTCTTTCTCTTTGTTTATTTAATTCTTTCTTTCTTTATTCCTTTCTTTCTTTATTTCTCTTTCTTTATTCCTTTCTTTCTCTTTATTTCTCTTTCTTTATTCCTTCATTTCTCTTTCTCTCTTTCTCTTTCTTTCTTCCTTTCTCTTTATTTATTTGCTTCTCTCTTTCTTTATTACTTTCTTTCTTTCTGTCTCTTTCTTTATTCCTTCCTTTCTCTTTCTCTCTTTCTCTTTCTTTACTTCTTCATTTCTCTTTCTTTCTTTCTGTCTTTCTCTTCCTCTCTTTCCTTCTTTCTTTCTTTCTCTTTCTTTCTTGCATTTTTTCCTTATTTCTGTCCCAATCGCTCTCTCTACATTTCTCATTCCGCCAACCATGCTGATTGAGTTAGACGTGTCTTCTTTCCTGATGCGGGTCATTTTAGCCCTAAGGTTTCTTCAGCGTATTTTGTATCAGTAATACCGTGAGCATGGCCGGCCGTGGCCTCGAAGCAGCCTCTCGTTTTTGTTCCTCCCGACTATCCTCATTTTTTTTTATTGCGAAGCAATACTACTTTAGTTCGCACTTCAGCCCGTTCCGTGGCGAGGCGGTGGTAGGCACCATTGACCTTAAGCGTGACGTCGCTGCGTGACGTCACACCACGTGACCTAGAGTGACGTCAAACCAGCTGTGTAAAAACGGGGCCCCATCTCACGCCGTCGCGAGGCGAGGCGGTAGCCACCAACGGCGGCCCAACTCCTGCTCCTCTCACCAGAGGCTCTACGGTCAGTGTGACGTCACACCAGCTGCGTAAAAACGGGGCCCCATCTCACGCCGTCGCGAGGCGAGGCGGTAGCCACCAACGGCGGCCTAACTCCCGCTCCTCTCACCAGGGGCGCTACGGTCAGAGTGACGTCACACCAGCTGTGTAAAACAGCTCGGCTCCTCTCGCCAAGGCAGTCATACAGCCAGATGTTACGATGGTGCCTACGAACAAGGCAGCTCGGCAGAATGCAAAGAGGAAGCATCAGCGAGCTACGGAGACGGAAGAAGAACGAGAAGAACGACTTTCTAAGCGGCGTGCCCAGTATGCAGCTCGGCGACAACGTGCAACACTAGCATAACCCAAGACTACCACCAGCCATACTACCAGCTGGTCCGAGAATAACACACTATTGCTTCGCAATCACCAGGCTTAACCAAGCTAAGCCACGGCCGTTTTTTTTTTAATTCTCATTTGTATCGTTGATTTCCAGTCGATTCCTCTTTAAATACTCATTCTCGGCTTCCGCTTGCTTGAGCATTGCACCAGCGGGGGGAGTAGTCGACGAGTCCGTGCGGACACGACGCTATGGAAGAGAAAACGTCTTGTGCATTTCTTAGTTAGTCCATACGAACGAAAACTGTTGTAATTTCGGAAAACATACCATGAGAACTAGAAAAAACCACACCCTGGCATAAGCGTGAAACCGTCAAATTCGACGCATTAGATGCTTGTACTGATGCGCTCAGCAGTTGCGAATGGTGTCCTCAACATCATCATTAGGTGTATGGTGTAGGAACAGCGCTAAGAACAGGACAGAAGTCAAACATGGAAGCACAGGGACAGCGCCCGTCCCTGTGCTTCCATGTTTGACTTCTGTCCTGTTCTTAGCGCTGTTCCTACACCATGCAATACCAACTAGCCCGTCAACTCGCTCTCGTAATCATCATTAGCCTTAGCACTCCCACTACAGAACAAAAGGACTCCAGCGTCAAAAGCCTCCAGTGTCGAAATAAAAAAAATCTCGGAAGTTTTCTTTTTTTCTTCCCTCATGGTGCATTTGGTGACGATGAGTCGAAGCAGAATCCAGTGCAACATTGTTGCTCCCGCTGAGACGCTTGTCGACTCAGAACAATACACACGTGGCTAACACTTGGACCTGCCACGCAGTGTACGTCTCTCTAGCTTTCGGCTGCGAGCAGCGTACTGAGCACGTGCCGCCTTTCAGCAACCCCTCGCAATTCAGGCACTGTCTTTTTCATCTCAGTAGTGTTAAAACTTCCACACGTTTTCCGAAAACGGTGCATGCGTTTAGAGAACGCACCGTAGACACAAATAAAATATACACAAATACTGCTACAGCGAAGACTGCATATGCGCACTACGTGACTATCCCCCGCCAGTGCAGAGTTCGCCGATCAAGCCGCTGCTCTTTCTTCTGAAGAGGTCGTCGGACTGAGAAACGTGACATCAAAGCATTTGAGTTAATATCCCAGCCAGCATTATGTGTGCGTTACCGCTTGGTCTTCTCCTGAGCCGAGGTGAGGGTGGTTTTGTTAGTCTGTATGTCTCCGGTTAGCCAGAGTGCCGGCTGCGCAGTGCACACAGCACGTGTGTGCTTGTCAGATTTCAAAAAATGCGTCCTGCGTCCTTTCCCTGTCCGTGACTCTTGAGGCGTTACGTGACTGTGTGGCACAGCCGCTTCGCAGGAGGAGTTAGGAATCACACCAACGTTGCCGAGACGTTGCCTTATTAGAGAAATTGTTGTGGGGCGTGCAGCAGGCTCAGAGAATTGACAAAAAAGCAATATTATTCACAAATTCCTCGCAACTGTCGCTTGCTTTTGAAAACAATGACGGCCTCTTCATTTTGAAAGCAACTTTTTTACAACACACACATGTGCTTGATTTTATAACTATGTGGAAATGTTCAGCTCAAAGTAGGAATTTTAAAGCGTTCTCAAATACCGTAGGTCTTGCTTCCTGCTCTTCATAATGCGCTCTATTATCTTCTCCACAGTACGATACATTATTTCATTTTTTTGGCAATATGTGCTGCTTTTAGTTCTGTCCTGTTATTTTTAGGTGTTTCTTTATCTAATTATCATGTTCTCTGTATTGGTATTCACGACTGTGAGCGCCGGATAAGAAAGTCAGTTTTAAAAAGTGAATGGATATATCAGTATGTGGCCTTCAAAAATTAAGTATTGTCATCATCAGCTGACTATGCCTGACCAAGCACCCTGCCACCAACGGAGAAGCCGAGAGCCCAGGAGAGTAAAGTGGCGCTGCGTAAATTTCAAAAGAAAAGCATTGTATGCCCTTTGTCAAAGTTCCTGTTAACGCAACACTCAACGGTTAATGCGAAAGCCAAGTTAAAGCGGCTCCATGCGGTTAATGCGGTTAATGCGACTTCAGCCAATCTTATGTTTGGAAGACAGCTGAGAGGACTGGCTTCACATCCGCTGCATCCGACTAGTGCGCTGGCTACGGAACACGTTTACATTGACGTACCAAACTTCGTGGCTAGGCAACGTGTATTCGTTGGTCAGCGTAGCTCTGTGCATCTGCGTTTCTGTGCGTCTTTGCCTCTTAGCCGTCAGTTTCTCGTTGGCGTAGTTCTTTCTCCGCATCAATAATTTTAAATTTGTCAGAAAACCAGACAACTTGCTTCTAAGTTTTCGCGCCATTTTATGTTTGAGGTCGCCTTGCTCGTAACACTGATTATGCCTTCGGTCGAAGCAGTGCATCTGAGCGAACTCGTTTGATGAACGCTCGCAAGGAAGTGTCGTCGCATGGATTAAGGGGTGAAAGGAAAAAAAATGTTTAATATACCCTCCGAATCCTAGGAGGTACGTGTAGTGTTTTTGACGCAGCGTCAAAAAGTCATGTGGGTATCGCAAAAAACTGGAGGACGCTTAAGCTTCGCCTTTAAGAGTGGAACGCGACAGCGTGTTCCAGCACTGCCAGTGGAGTCAACGGAACGCTATCGCCCTTTCGGCGCGACGCCTTGCCCGTTAGACAAATCGCTTTGCTATGAACGGTGAAACGGACGCGCGGAGCGGAAAACCACGTAGAAGCGCTGCCAGGCGCCGTGCCGAAACGCGCGGGACTCGAGTTGCAGTCGTAGTTCGTAGGCACATCGTTCTCGTCAAACCCGATGCCACGAACGCCAGCGTAGCTTCCGCGCCGAACGAACGGGCAGCAAGCCGCAAGCTTTGTGGTGAACGCGCTTTGGATGTGCGCTGCGTTGTTCGCCGCTCACCGCGTGATTCCTGCGTGCCCGCACGGCCCCACTGCGCCCGAACGAGAGATATGTCAGACGCGTCACATACTTTCCTTAAAACCAATTTTCATTTTCCTCCCCTTGCGGCGCGGTCCGGGTTGCCCACCGAAATATGTGACAGGCGTCCCTTCCTTTCCTTGCGCTGCCGTCGCGCTGCCTTGGCGCGCTATCTGTTGGGGCAGTTGCGTACATTGCGAGGAGGAGGATGAGGAGATTTTAAAGCTAAAGCTTTACTGGCCGCGAACAACTTCGCCGTGGCGGTACTCCGAGGAGGCACATGACGTCACAACGCGCGCCTTGCCGCTGAGGCGAACCGGTCTGGCCGGGCCGGCGGTGGCTGGCGCACTCGGCGCGAAATAGAGACGTGCTCCAAGTCTCCGCCAGTGCGCTCAAAGTGCGCCGAAGCCGCTGAACGCGTCGGCGGTCAAGCTTTGACCGACGTGACGTCGCCGTGCAGCGCGCGCGCGCGCGTTACGCCGGACTATAAACGCGCGTCAACAGAGCCTGCGCTTAACCGCTAACCAATGTATTCGGTGGCGGCATCTACGGGAGCCACTGAGCCCCCCTCACTGAATAAAAAAGAAAAAAACCTGTGCCGAGGCTCGGAATCGAACCAGGGCCTTTGGTGCTTGAGGCGGAGACGCTACCACTCCGCCACGACAGGCTTGAGCTTTAACCATTAATAGAGGCGCATCTATTGAATGCACTCGTCCGATACAGAAGTCGCCGCGCTTTCGCTACGTATATCCTGGCCTAACAGAGCTAATAATAATAATAATAATTGGTTTTTGGTGGAAAGGAAATGGCGCAGTATAATAATAATAATAACTTTATTTGCATCACACGTACATGATGCCGGAGGCCAGCAGAAAAAGCTGTCATTAAGGCAGCTTGACAAGGCTGCAGGCCCCCACACTGGCAACTACAGGTAGCGGTCAGCAACCACAAAACAAATGCATGAAAGTGTGAAACCGCAAACAAAAGCTATACATTGAAAAAAGGAAGTTTCCACGAAAACCTGACTGCAACAAGAGGGCACACACTTTCAACAAATCTCATCGCCGGAGATATATAGACAACATAGCAATCTGTCTCGTATATCGTTGGACACCTGAACCGCGCCGTAAGGGAAGGGATAAAGGAGGGAGTGAAAGAAGAGGGGAACAAATAGGTCCGTAGTGGAGGGCTCCGGAATAATTTCGACCACCTGGGGATCTTTAACGTGCACTGACATCGCACAGCACACGGGCGCCTTAGCGTTTTTCCTCCATAAAAACGCAGCCGCCGCGGTCGGGTTCGAACCCGGGAACTCCGGATCAGTATAATAGAGCTAGGCCATCAGCGATTTTCTAACGCGATAGCGTTAAGGGCCCCGCGTCGCAGAAAAGCCGGTGTCGTTGGCGGCGTTGGCTGTAAGCGAAAAATCGTCCTCCTCCCCCATCCTCCTCCTCCTCGCAATGTACGCTACTGCCCCAACAGATAGCGAGCGACGGCAGCGCCTCCCGATCGTCTCGTTCGGGCGCAGTGGGGCCGTGCGGGCACGCAGGAATCACGCGGTGAGCGGCGAACAACGCAGCGCAGATTTTCCAAAGCGCGCTCACCACGAAGCTTGCGGCTTGCTGCCCGTTCATTCGGCGCGGAAGCTATGCTGGAGTTCGTGGCATCGGGTTTGTCGAGAACGACGTGCCGACGAACTACGACTGCAACTTGAGTCCCGCGTGTTTCGGCAAGGCGCCTACGTGGTTCGCCGCTCCGCGCGTCCATTTCACCGTACATAGCAGAGCGATTTGTCTAACGGGCAAGGCGTCGCGCCGAACGGGCGATGGCGTTACGCGGACTCCCTGGCAGTGCTGAAACACGCTGTCGCATTCCACTCTTAAAGGCGAAGCTTAAGCGTCCTTCAATTTTTTCGCTCACGGCCGACGCCGACGACACCGGCTTTTGTGCGACACGAGTTCCTTAACGCTTTCGCGTTAAAATAATAGAACAGAAAACTCTACCACGGATTCAATTTCTGGCTCGTGAGTGGGTCACCGGACCGTTACTCAACGCGTTCAGCCGGCACTGAGGAGCATTAGGGCACGGGGGGGGGGGGGGGGGGGTACGGCAATTATGGGCATAGAGTTACTGCGTCAGCATCAGTCGCCCGGATGCAGCTTACGTCAATGTGTCTTCATCCAAACAATATACTCGGCACTACAAATATATAAGGGTTTTTTTTTTTGCTTAGCTCGCAAAATAAAGCCACCTGATTCGGGGGAAAGTCGCTTTTCCTACGCCATCGAATCGCTCGCTCAGCAAGAAACCTCCACCAGTGCACTGATATAAAAAATATCTTTAAAAAACGGTGCGCCAGCTCCGGTCATTCTATGTCATTTCCGAAAGCATTGCTGAGCTTGGATCTTGAGTGAGAGCCACTGCGTGGACCTACCGGCTCTAAAATCACTGAGCACGGAAGTTTTCCCGGTGAGTGCGTGGAAGAAGTGGATAGAAACATACACCGCTGTAGGCGTTCAACGCTAGAAGAGAAGAGTGGTGAACTGGACGAAGGGCCAGTTAATTCCAAATGCTAAGCGTCTTTCGTTCTGTGGTGCTTCCAGCGGGCTAGGGTGCGCATTAGTTTCCCTAATCTGCCAAAGAGTGAGAAGCTAAGCGTATCCAAGCTCACTGTTTTCACAGCACCTGTGTCTCAGGGGCACTTTGCCCTGATAGTGCGCAGCTGACGGTTGAGAAACGCCGTATCGTGGTATAAAAGACTGTCAAACAACTGCGTCATCTACAAACGCAGGCAAGAAATACAAATAAAATAGAAGCTGGCGCAGGTAGGCAGAAACCGTGACTCCTGAGCCCCCCTCCCCCGTACTCATACATGGCTCGTGCCAACTGCGTCAAACTAAGGAGGGTGCCCTTTCCAACCCTGAGCAAGGGGTGCTGGCTTCCGTTGAGAGCAAATATTTGGAGCGACCTTAAAAGCTCGCAGAATGCTCGACTGCTTTCGGTCCTTGCTTTCCCGAGCCGCGCATTCGCTGTTGTCAGTCGCCAAAGCGGCGGGCACACACGCACGCGTATACTGTTTCAGTGTTTGCCCAACCCGGACACTCGGCGAATTCTGCTCGGTCTTCCCTTGCACCCGCCAGGGGGCTGAAAGCGAGAAAGCGGGCAGCGCCGCGGGAAATGAGGCCGCCATTGGCGCAGACTCTGCAGGAATCCCGCCCGCACGGTCTGCAGACCGCGGTGGAAAGCGGCGTCGTATTTTACGTCTGCGCGGGACGCAAGAAGCTGATTGACTTTCAGGCAAACACGCGCACTGTGCAGCGCGACTCGGCCCAGGACTCGTTTGTGATGCACACGGCGATGTCTGCAGCGGGAGACGCAAACTGTATTGGCCGGCCTCGATTTGCCAGCCGCAGTAGGGAACAACATTTGGTTTTTAAATGAGTCCCGGGAGAATCCGGATCGTGGGCGTAACGTGGCTGGTGCTGCCTCGTTGATCTTTTGTGGTTTTGCGGACGAGATGCGCTCGAGGCGGTTTGCGTGGAACGGTAAGTTTTCGACTGAGTCCGCAATGATTTTCTGAACAAGCAATGTGAAGCAGGCGAGAGTTCGAACCCAGGGAGTGTTCGAAACGCAACCACTTCGCCCTGTCATGAAGCTCTCCTCGAAAAGCCCGTGCGGGCGGCGGAGTGAGCAACTGGCCGGTTTTTCTTCACGCGCACACGCCGCATAATTTGCAGTTGTTCTTTATTTTGTTCAATTCATTTTGTACGCTTTTCTTTCTACTTCATTTTGTTTTCGTTTCTTTATTCTTCCTTCTTTTGTTATAGCCGAAGAATATTATAGCAGGTGCCGCAGAGCCCAGCATGCGGTTCTATAAATCCAACGCGTGTGATTGGCAGGCTAAAACGAGCCAATCGTACTTGCTGTGGGGTCAGACTTCAACAGGCGAAATGCATGGAGTTTTAACTTCAGGCTTCGTTTTTGGCCCTGAGTTGCCGAGAAGTCATCACATGGCATAAGGTCTATTTTAATCATGAATGTCTTTAACTCCGTGACTTTAGCCTTAACTCCTGATTCCCAGAACGAGTGGCCGCTTGATTTACTGAGTGGTATTATGCTGCCTGCGATACTTATGAGGATTGTTCTCATTGTGTGAAAATGAACTGCTTTCGGCGGACGACTGAGGTCTCAAAAGGAAGCAAATATCGCGCTCATAAACCATCACAGCCGTTTAATATTTCACGTGTGGCTGCGCTTGGGTGGACGCCAATGAGTTATGACTCCCTTCTTACAAATATACTCCACATAGGAGAATTCACCTAAAATTTTTACCTACATTGGTCACTGTATAGGATTATCACAAATAACGACCCTGCTAACGTAAGACAGGAGGAAATAAAAGGCGGGAAAAAATTGTCAACTAAAATGAGCCAATACAGATATATCAAACAGAATTCAAAGATGTGGACTGTCCCTCGTCCCTCCCCCCGCTATATTTCTCTGTCACAGAGAGCAATGTGTTTCCTTTGTTTGACCAGCCGGAAACTCCACTAAGCCTAATTACCCAGACATGTTTGGGGCGCGCTCCATTGAATTAGACTTGGCTTCAGAAATTTAGGAATGACGAGGAAGCAAACGGAACCCCGCTTTTTTTTTTTTCGTGAACTGCACGAGGAATATACGGCTTTTCATTGGCTAGAATTGGATCTTGTACATCCGTAAGAAAGTGTTTGTATGGAGAACTCTGGTATCTGCGCTTTTGTCTCCGCCAAATTAGCTCGCGCTTAATCTTAATGCAATTAGGCCTGCGTTTGCCCCCGTGGAAAGCGAACGCGGGCAGCCCCGGGGAACGCGACCTTCGATCCTCTGTGGAGACGGCTTTGTAGAATTCTGAAAGCGATCTCATTAGGAACGACACAACTTTTGCGGCTATTGTGACCTCGCGCTCCGTCGCATAGTCTTTTTATTCCCATGTTTGTCTTTTAAAACTGCTGGGCGGACAGCATCAGTTCTTAAATTGCATGGGGCTCAATTCGTGTACTCCTGTGGTTCTCGCATGTGATAAAAGCTGCATGGAGCACCTGAGAAAATATCTAAACGCACAGCGAGATTGACCATATTAGTTGCATACGCGCCGACTTTATAGTTGAGCCTTAGGTTCCAACCTATGAACGCATGAACCTAGCTCTGGTCTAAATACAAAACTGAACTGGCAGTTGTCGCGGTAGCAGTTTGAGCCACTTAACTGTCTTCATTCTTGACGAAAGCTCGGAAAAGGGTTGCAATACTAAAGAGGAGCCGAAGGAAAACGCTGCGCTGTCCTTCGCCTCCTCTTTTGTGCTTTAGTTCATTTCTGAGCTGACGCCAAGCGAACAATGCGCCAACCGGCTCTGATTCAACCATTATTAGAGTTTCATTCATTCATTCATTCATTCGCCTCCGGAAATCTAACATTCCTCACATCGTTGACGCATATAGAGCTTTGCCTGCGTGGTTCTAGCAACCACCTTCCGTTGGATGAACCATGCCTCGATTTGATGCAGCGAAACCCGCGTTGTATATGCGCAGCCACAGAAGTGCCACCGACGCGTCGTATTCTAATTAACATCGTCGTTAGCCGGCACAACCTGCTGAGATCACATTTTTCGGATCCGGCCCCACAGCGGCTCCCGCTAATCGCAGGAGTTGGCGAGGGAAAAAGCTTTTGATTTCGCTCTTTTCTATTCCTTATTTGCTGTGTGTTACCAAGCTTCTGCCTTATTGCCCAGACAGCTTATTAGCCACGTCGGGCGCAGGCTAATTTCTGCGCTTGGCTCAAGGGGTGGAGAATGAACTAAAGCAAGTAAAAATGTATTGCAAGTATTTGCTTGCCAGCCCTCTAGTGATGTTTTCTGTTTCTTGCGTTTCCTCGCTATAGTAGCAAGAGCGTTACTGTGAAAGGGAAATGAAGCGACCCTAAGCGCCTTCCATTAACTCGACTCGTGTGAATGATTTTTGTCTTCCGCTTTGGCTACGCCTCTAAGCCTGAAGTGGCTCCTCGGAGAGCAAGCATGAGTGGGAGTAGGCGGTGGGATGAGGAGATGAACGATGGGAGGCTTTTACCTCTACAACTGTCTTTTGAAGCATAAAAAGAAGCTCTACCGGTGATTACAAGTAGAGAGTGCGTTGCGTCGAAAAGCCGCAAAATCCATATGTTGGCATTTTAGCTTAATGTGGTAACAGGAGAGCAGGAAGCACTCGTTTATTAGAAACGATAGCGTATATTGTGGACCGTGACCAGGGGAATAATGATTTAGATAACTGCATTATTAAAAAAAATCATTTCGATTTGGGATCTATAAGGGAAGGATTAACTCGCGTAGTTGCCTATCTCTGCCGGCGGGGGCCTAGCCAGAATGCAAGCTTGGTTTCGCACCAGTTCGATTTTATTGATAAATTGGAGCCGAATTTGGGAACCTGCCTCGGAAATAAAATCTCCTGCGCTGCCTTTTGTTCTTGCTCGTCTTTCACACATAGTTATTTCTCTTCTACGTAGAGCTCTCCAGAAGAATTTTAGAGATCGTGGAAGATGCAATAAACTAGAAATATGGTGAACCCTGCTTGCGTTGTGCACTGTGGTTTAGACGGTAACCGAAGTGCATCACAGCGCCGTCCAATGGCGCGTGGCCTTGTGTCTAGATCAGCACAGTACTCTCACGCGTCCTCACTTCTCTGCCTTCCTGACTGTTGGCTTATTTTGAACCCCGCTGGAGAGGAACGCAGAGAGTCGCTGTATCACGTCGGACCGTCTAAGAGCATATCGCCCAACATATGGGCGATATGGGCAACGAGTAGTGGCCACAGTATCGGGAGAAGTGCAACAGGAGGAGCGGCCAGGCTCCCCCAAGAATTGAATATCTGGATCAGTAGGAATCCGCGTTGTAGGCAGTGTGGCGACTGTGGGGCACGTGGGCTGGTCAAGTTTGTGTTGTCAGGGTCGGAACCACATACCTCACAGATGGAGTGGCCGGAGGGAGGGAGCGCTTGGGTATGTGGTGGCTGAACAGTTCACGTGGTATATAGTTTGTTTGTGCCCGTCTAATGAAAGTAGACTAGCGTCGAGTAATAAGTGGAAGGGGAGGGGGGGGGGAAGGAAGCGGCGGTCGTTTCGTAGAGTGGTGCCGTAAAGGTGTTGACGTCAGGTGCCATTTCGGTTAGCGACAATCACTCTTCGGTCGGGAGATGCCATTTGTTTGCCAACGAATGCGTAGACCTCTGGTATAGACAGGAAGCCTCTAAATTTCTTCCTTGAACAAGCCTTCTGTGCCTGACAAATTTCTAATGACGGTCCCGTAATCCTAACAGCGGAAAATGCTGCGAAGTATGCGTCTCGAAATGGTGTAAATTTAAACGAGGAAGGAAAACGTCGAGACACACTGGGCTGTGAAGATTTTACCTTCGCGTGGCATGGACCGCTTGCAATGTGTGACGAGGCATCCGCCAGTCTCTAGAGAGGTGGCTCCGGCTTATACTGTTATGGCCCACCAGCCGACGTCTACAGGCAACCAGCCCAAGACTGCTACAAAGCAGCATCCGCACGAACTCTCCGTTTGAACAGTGTTCTGCGTTAAGAATGTCCCATCATCGAGCCGGGAAGACACCGGCGAATTATTCCCCTGTTGCTAGTAGTGGCACTTTACTTTTGTGCATAGTATCCTCTAATTTGGCCAGCCTACAATGTTAACCACATCGCACGCCAGTCTCATTCTTCTCCTCTGCCGTCCTCGCAAACCTCCGTACCTCGTGACTAAATACAGTGCTTGTCCTATTCTCTTCAACACTGTTCCATCAGGAATGGATGAAGAGCTTCAGGAGGACGAAGATATTGTAAGGAAAACTCAAATCATTCGCAGGCTTACCAGTTCGAAAATGTACGCATGACAACCGGCTTACTCGACGCATAAACCTCCGCACGAGGACCCTCATTCGAGTTCTCAATTTACATCCGGAACATTCCACCTCGAGCGACGTTAGTTACTGAACGACAAGTTGATCTTCCTGACTTATTGCCATCTACCGTCATGTACAAACGCGGCATGTGGCTGATCCATGTCAATGACAGCGGAAGAACTGTACGACACCTAAGTTATATAGTACAAAAAAGCATTCGATACACGCGACAGTGAAAATGCTATTCTGGGCTAAAAAGGGGAGCTTGAAAGGACGCGTGTGGAGATAAAATTAAGAACTACAAAAGAGGAGACTGCCGGGCCGAAGAGAAAATGTCTTCCCTGGAGCCAGTTTTAAACCGTGAATTTTATTTCTCACACTTTGCGAGTTCCCGCTAGCGCCTCGCGAATGGTAGCCAGAGATAAACGGATTTTTTTCCCCCGCGCATCACAGGCTCGTTAACATCTCCCTTGGTTCGGGAAAAGCGAAAGGCATAGAAGGTCACCCCTTACCCTGGTCGTCCCTCCGCACCCACCGCATCCCGGCTTTTACCCTCGTTATGATTTTTTCAATACTTGCTTTCCTGCCAAGTGTTGTGCAGTTCTGTGCTTTTGCTTTAAATGTTACGAGCCCGCATGCTTGCATGCGTTCAGCTCTCGCTTTAACGGCAGCTTTTGAGGCCTAATGCTCGTCAAGTGAGCCGCGAATGGGATCCAGTTTTTGTTTCTCCAGAGTTTTTTTCTGCCTCCATAAGAACTGTTATAGATACGCGAAAACACGCACCGATTTGTTAATTCTGCGCATTGGGAAGCTACAAGCAACAAAGGTGCGGATAAAAATTAGTAGCCTTGACTTGCGGAAACGAACGGTCGGGAATTTTTCTTGAGTTTTAATGCTTATGTTGTGTTGTCCTCTTACATATCGGCGTAGTCTTTTCATCGATTTGTTGATTGAAGGTTGACTGACTGACTAATTCGGTGACTGACTGACTGATTCGGTGACTGATTGGCATTAGCAGTTGGCATCACGGTCGACCGGTCAACCTGGATAACCACATGCCTGCTGACTTCGGCCTCGCCAGAAAGCGTTGGCTGTTCCTATGAGCAACCACTGGATTCAGTTACGTCACAGTAATTGGGGCAAGTGCACCTGGGCGTCACTGAATGGTTTAGAAATGCCGAGAGCATTTTTGGAAAATATTCAAAATCATGTGAATTATGTTCCACTTCACACCTGCTAACGAAACTTGCTAAAATGCATTGCCTTACCGCCATGAAACAAATCGTATTTGTTTCGTTCTAGCTTTAGCGTCTGTAACTCCTTTAACACGTGCGCTTCCTACAATGTTTCATGCACAGCGGAACACGAACGGCTTCGCGAAGCGGCGATTACAGCACAGTCTCAAAAAAAAAATATAATATAGGACATGAGCTATAAATTTTCACGTGGATAAAACATGAAAAATCGCCATCTTTGTGTGCCTGCCTCCACGCGCTCTTCTCCCAGGCGTCGGCGCAGGAGGGAACAATACGTGCCGCGATTCGAGAAAAGCGATTATTCGCTGGGATAAGCAGGAGATCGAGCTGGCTGCTGCCCCTACTGGAAAGCGGCATACCTTCTGTTCTTTATTTCGCACCCCTCAACACTTCCAGGAGTTATTCTTCCAGCCATTATGCGTGCTCCGTATTTTCCGAAACCTGCTTAACCTCATGTACGTCCTCATGCTTGCTTTGGCTCCGATTTAGTTTCGTCGGCGTGCTACCGTCTTTATTGATGCACCTGAACTCACGGCAGCCCTTGTGCTCTCTCCGTTCGAGCCAACCTCCAACCAGGAATATCTGAAATCAGAACGTATGCGAATAGATACTGGCGAGCAAACCAAAACACGTGAACTCGGCGACAAGCATCGTCTGCGGTCATCATTACCTCACGCGCTTTGTTTCCGTCTTTCTTGCATCCGATGTGTACACCAATAAAGTTTTCCCGGGCTGCTTTCTATGACTTCTGTTTTTATCTTTCACAGTTTCGCACGACCTAGCGCGTCACAGAAATGGGGCCACGGTCTCCACAAAAGCGGAACAGTGGCGCCCTCCATTATGACCTTTTTGTCCGGCTGTTCTCACTATTCTCTCGTTTCATTCTTTGGAGCCTCTGAAAACTGGCTTTTAGTTCTGCCTACGGGAGCCGAGTAAAAATGGGCTCCCCTCTCCGCTCTTCTTTCCTTTTTTTTTTTCACGGAGACATTCGCGCCGCGGACGCCACATTTGTCTCCGGCGATGTGAAATTCGCCGCTGCGTTCTCTATACTCGAAAAAAAAAAAAAAGGCGTTGAAGAATCTCTGCCGCCCGAGCGATGCTTTTCTCGGGGCTTTTGCCTTTCGCCGCTCTTCGCGTTCCCACGTTTTTGACGAGTGAAAAAGCACGTCTCTTCTTCCATTGGTGCTGCGTACGCACTTCCTACGCTATTGCTATGCGAGGGTTACTTGGGCTCACGCGCTCTTTCCGACCCTTCTCTCGTCTATTTTAATGTCTGCGTAAGTTTCTGCTGGCACTTGAAGAACTTTACTCGCCCGTGGTTTATTTTTCGACATCAAACAATGCCTCGCGATGTCACCTTTAAAGCGGCGGGCTATTAATTTCGAAACTTTTATTTCGCGCGTCAGCTCAACTCCGAGCTCCGTTTCTGTTCTCTCATATCTTTTAGTGCTTTATTAACAAATCCGTCTGCTTAAATGCAGCATTTAAAGATAAATTAGTGCAGAAATTAAGAACTTGACGAATAGCACTGACGTCACGTTTAGTTACTTTGTTCGGCTTTTCCTTTTGGAGCTTTGAGGCCAGGCCGGAGAGATGTGTGCGAGTTAGCTCGTGGCGGTCATTTCTAACTCTCCAGGTATTGCTATCACCAAGTCAGAGAGAGAGAGTAAACTTTATTGTTCCAATTGAGAGGTTTGGTTGCGTGCCCGGAGACTGCCGATGTCTTCCAGGCTGAGCGTGGTTGGCGCCCCTAGTCCAAGGCACCACTGTCCCTGGCCATCCGGCATGCGTCAGAACGTCGCACTTGCTGCTCCCTCTCACCCGTGTCTAGTTTGGCAACCGTCGCGCTTAGCAATACGGACAAGTTGGAACCTTTAGGGGCTTTCTTATCCCACCCCACGTCCGACTTTCCGCTTGCTTGCAACTGAACTACTGAACGTGACGTCAGTGCTATTGGTCAAGCTCAATGCTATTCGTCTTGTTCGACAGAATTAAAGACGGCGGAAAATAGAGGCGAGGATGTGGCAGATCTAATGGCCCCCTTGCGCGCCATTAGGACGAAAGGCGGCGAGGTTTACGCAGCGAGGCCAATGATGAATCGGCGCTGCTATGATTTCAAGCCGGGCATTGTTTCTTCTAGCGCCACGCGGAGACAGCGGACGGCGTGATGGCGTTTGTTTCGACGTCGCATTCATGGGGGCCTGCCATGCTGGGGCTTCGGACCTAGGTCGTTGATTTGAGAACTGGGCGCTGAAGGGTCCACATTACGTCCTCGCTTCTCTGGTCACCGCCCAGACGCCGTCCATTCCACGGGGCGGTCCTTGTAGAACGACCCCCGCTGTACTCTTTCTGTTCTGCTGCGGAGATCCAGGCAGGGCAACTCCACTCGGGACTTCTCCGAAATGTGGCGCTTCATGGGAGTGCAAGGTTTTGGGGGTTTTTGTGTTGGTCTCAGTTCTTGGCTGAATGTCTCCCATCGGGTCTAGCGAGCAGGTCACCGACACCGTCCGCTTACATGACATACCGCCCTACCCGCCAGTATAAGCCCGAATTACGTACAAACTTCTCGGCGCACATGGCCTGGAAGTTTTGTACAAGTGGCTTTAATCCGAAATAATGTGTTCTGATTAAGTCTAGTCATGCAACGTTTCTTGTCGAGCGGGTTGTATACTGGAGACGAGCACCTAGGAGTGGCGACCCCAGATGAATTCAAACACCTTTCCCGAATTATCTGGAGACTCATACTTTCGACATTAGGACCCTGAGTTTCAGTTCCTTCTTTCCTTCATCCAGAAGTTGCCTTTAATTTCTCCTCATGATAGTGCCCGATTGAAACCTCACGAGAGGGGCCCCACGTGAATGAAACGGGGGGAACACGCGGATTACAAGTTGGTGATAAATTAGGAGTGACCATTAACCGGGAAACACACCATTCGCAATGGTCAGTGCTCGCGGGAATATTCGTCAATCCCATGTGCTGCGGAGATACTCCCTCATATACCGGTCTCTGTAAACGTTCTACGAGGGACGAATCAGAGTAAGAGAGCAGCAAGCAAATAAGCCTTTTAATAACATTCGCTAAGCGATTTTCGCACTGCCTACTGACTACTCGGACTCCGCCAGTCGCGACCGCTTCTCCACCGGTTCGTAGTCTTGAACTACCTTCGGAGGTCCTGCCACGCCACCAGGGTCTGCGGTGGCGCTACTTTCTCCTGGTCGCTTCACGTGAAACTGTCCAAGCAGGCCCGGAAGGTTGGTTGGTTGGTTTTTGGGGAAAGGAAATGGCGCAGTATCTGTCTTATATATCGTTGGACACCTGAACCGCGCCGTAAGGGAAGGGATGAAGGAGGGATTGAAAGAAGAGAGAAAGAGGTGCCGTAGTGGAGGGCTCCGGCATCAGGCCCGGAAGAGCTGAATGCCAATCACGTACAAAGTGGTCCCTTCATTGCCTCTCTTCTCTTCCTAGTAATAACTCCTGTTCAGTGAAAATACCAAGAGATGGAGTCCAGTAGCGTTATATACATAGTAAGAGCTTCACACGGCCCCCGGCCAACAAGGAAGCAATTATGGTTGCAAGGTAACAGGCACAACGTGTCGCTCCTTAACGCGGTAGTAGATTAGAGCTGAAGCAACCGGCTGGCAAATGCAATGCTTTGTATGCATTTCTTATTACACACCTTATCCGAACGAATGTGGAGAACGCAAATTAACCGGTAAATTTCGTTCGCCATATTCCCACCTTCTTCTCGCCAGAACTCTCTCGCGGACCCTTGCGCCCTCTGTTGCAGTTCTCCTCCAAAAACTGAACACATTAAAAATACCAAGGGTATGCTTGAACTACGCCTCGTCGTTCCTGTGAACGGCAGGCACGAGGAAACTAGCGCTTCGAATCTGTGTCTTTGTGTCTGCGCTGCGATGGAGGAGATGTAGACAGCATTCTTTATTCACCTCATCCTGGTTTCACCAAGTTTAACTTTTTCATTAATATGTCAAAAATGCCACCCTGCCAGCGCTGACGGAACACTAATGGAGGATCAGACACAGGACACTTCTGATGTTTAGTGCCTAACAAACTAGAATTCTACTGCCAACAAGAACATAGACGTCCCAGACTAGCGCCCGCAGGCATGCACATTGTTGAAAATACCAGGTGCCAATCCCTCAAAATTAATATCGACTTAATATCCATTTGCAACACCTCTATGGCATATCGCACAACAAATGCTCAGACATATAATGCCCATCACCATATAAGCAGAATGCTCAGGTAGATTCGGTTTCCGTCGTGTTACCTCCTGCGGGCCACACGATAATTTTAAGAATCCGAACTATACATTGCATGCCGACTGCGACGTTGAGTGAACGGTATATTCACAATAGACGGCTCCTATTTTCTAGCCTATCAACCCTACAAACGTGGGCGCGATATCACTGATAGTAAATGCGCGCGAGTCAATACGAACGAACGCGGCAGTGAACATCAATCTCTTCGAGCGGACACATGTGTGAGTGTGTGTCTATCCTACCTCAGACTCTGCCGCGTCATGATTTTTCCCGCGGTGCTCCTGCCACTTGGTTCAGCACGCAAATCTGAGATCTTTGTGCAGGCGGGGCCGTATGCATGCAACGTTGACGCAGTGGCTTTGCTAAGCCTAGTTTGAAGCACTCATTTTCTAGAGTGCAATAATCTCTGCTCTTCCGGCTTTTCTGAGCAATACTCTTGTGAAGATGTCAGTGTCCATTTCGGTAGACGCGGTTAAGTCGGCAGTCTCAATACGTGCGCTGTATTATGGTGGGCGATTATATCCTGCGCATTATTCGCTTCCGTCTGGTACTGCCGGGGCTTAATTTACCGGCCGTCGCCTGGGCAGAGGAAATTTTTGTTGGGCAGGAAATCAGACGCGAATCAAAATCCCCGAAGCAATCGTAGAACGTACGGTGTTATTCTCCTTTTATGTTATTACCTTGCGACATGTCCACTAAACCCTGGCCCGCTCATCGAGGCCGCCACTTTGTTTTGCCAAAGGCTTGTGGAATTCATGGTACACATCCGCAAAGACGTCGACATATCCGACGCACGCAAGACCACGTAGAGCCGCCGCGGTGGCTGAGTGGTTATGGCGCTCGGCTGCTGGCCCGAAAGACGCGGGCTCGATCCCGGCCGCGGCGGCCGAATTTCGATGGAGGCGAAATTCTAGAGGCCCGTGTGCTGTGCGATGTCAGTGCACGTTAAAGAACCCCAGGTGGTCGAAATTTTCCGGAGCCCTTCACTACGGCGTCTTTCATAGCCTGAGTCGCATTGGGACGTTAAACCCCCATAAACCATAAACCAAACAAGACCACGTAGAGCATGCAGCGGCTCTGTGTTTCATCCTGTCAACATCTGGCAGAATTACGTGCGTTCGATTACTCGCATGCGAACGCACCCTGCTCTCCTAACTAGCCGAGAGACGGGAGCTGCGCGCAAAGGTTAGAAAAGCAAAGCAGATCGGTATGCTTGCACCAGCTGTTTGCACTGTCGCGCGCGCTGAGGCTGATCGAAGGCGAAACGAGCTTGGCCAGTAAAAGCAGAGAAGGCACCAACACCTTTCTTCTCTCCAGGACGTAAAGAGAGCGCGAAAGATCGTGCAGCCACCAACGGGCTAAGCGGAGTGTGGTGCAAGTGTTTCTTGTTCTTCCTCTTGCTATTATTTATTTCCTCTCTTTATTGCGTCCCTAGCATCTTGCTGCCGAAGCGTGGTCAGGGTAGTCTTCTTGTGTTCTCCTTTCTCCTCTCGCATCCCTGCAACTTTCCACCCCGGCCTTTCGGTCGAAGCGACACGCAAGGCGAGCCACACGTGCTCTCCAGGTCTCGGGAACTTGTTTTATGAAGCACGGCGTGTCGTAAATAGCAGAACTGGCTCAGTCTTTCTTCCGGTCAGCCAGACCGGTCTCTGCTTTCCGCCGCATATAGCCTCCGTCCCGAACTGCTGTAACGGGTCCTCTTCAGCCGGCAGCTCCCTCTAGCGGACGCCAATTGCGTCCTTCGCTTCCCTCCCTTCCTTTCTTTCCGTGGTGGCACTTGCTGGGTCCTCGTGTATTTACGGCCCCATGTATGTACACACTGTTCCTGTGCCGCGGAGCCAGTGGGGCGTAAGCATTCTTTTTTTTCATAATCGAGAGTTGAGCGAGCTATGGTGCTGCAGCGACTTGTGTGTCCTGTTCCTTTCCTATCTCACATTGTCCTTTCAGAAGTGGCTGCGTGTGTGCCCACAGACGCGTACGTGTGGGAGCACCAATAAACTCATAAACATGGGCCTGGACACCATCATGGACACGTGGAGGAATTGCGTTGCTTGTCATTTGTGGTGGTCCCAAACACTATGGGAAAGGGAGACACCGCTTACTCTGGATACAACGTCAAGAGCGACTCTGCTCCAGCAGCCTTTTGTTCGTGCTGTTTGTTCATAGGACAGGACGCATACCATTTGGGATTAGAAGCAATAAACCAAAATTCATTGAAGAGCGTTGACAAATACGCAACATATAAAAACCTGCAGTTCAGATGGTGCTAGGGATAAATTTATCGGAGCAATTTTTTGCCGTGCAAAGAGCCAGCTCACACATGCGCAGCTCATCTGCAATCCTGCATCCAGTGTCTGAACTGTGACAGAGCTAACACAAATGACAGCTTAAGGTTAAATCAGGAGATGAGTATCAGGAGATGAATCCCGCGGTAACTGTCTTATTTGCCGGTAGACTCCTCATCCGTTCCATTTGGGAAGGGGCTAAAGTGGGAGAGAAAGAAAAAGCGAAAGAGGTCTCGTAGTGGAGGGCCCCGGAATTATTTCGACTATCCGGGGATATTGACCTCAGGACTTTGCTAGTTTGACGTACTATGCTGATTCCTGTATAGTACGTCAAACTAGCAAGGTCAAAATCCCCGGGTGGTCGAAATTATTCCGGAGCCTTCCATGACGGCGCCTCTTTCTTCCTTTCTTCTTTCACTCCCTCTATTATCCCTTCCCTTACGGCGGGGTTCAGGTGTCCGCTGATATGTGAGGCAGATACTGCGCCACTTCCTTTCCCCAAAAACCAATTTTCAATTTTGCTTCCTGTAAGAAAATTTTCCCGTGATTTATTCTTCAAAAATTCGCTCTTTTCGCGTTTGTTTATTCGGAATATATTGACAACAATCCGGCAGACTCACCGGCATCGCGTCGAAGTCAGCGCTCAGGGCACAGCGCGATCTTCAAGGGTTGCACTATGGAAACAGCACGTGACCATGTAGCATTACTGGGACCTTGGAAAGCTGATTCAGGCCCTGCAAACCAATTAATCGCCTTAGCTCCGACCATGCATAAACTACGTTCGAACGTCTCATCCTGCTAGGCAGCTGCATGTTTCAGGATTATCCTGCGATGTTTGAGAGAACACCGCTTACCGTGGCATTGAGCAGGAGCTGCTGCCGTCCTGGGAAGCTCTAAATGGACAATAACAGTCCGCAAGAGGGGAAGCTTATGCCAAAGGAAAGGAGGAAGCTTCCCATCATGAGGTCTAGAAGAGGCACCAAGAAAGAAGCAGGGATAAGGTGCGCGGGAAAAGGAGAAGGAAGAACATGGCACAACTCGCGAGCGGAGCAAGCGGCGGGGAATGAGATTACGCCCGGCGGCAAAAAGCGCCGCAACTCGAGGCACGGGAACAGCGCGTTTTGGTTCGCAGCATGTTTTCTGGCTCGTTGGGCAGACAACACAATTTGGCGGGAAAACTCTGCTCGTTTGCGCACGCGCGCTAGCTTCGGTGCCGCGCTGCAGTCTGTCCGGAGCGACCGAATGAAGCGGCACTGCAGATGTCTGGGGAGGTCCACTCGAAGCGGCGGGCTGAATTCCGCACCTGCTATTGGTTGCCAGCAGGCAGAAGAACGCGAATCAAGAATTAATCGCTTCTTCTTTTTTGCAGCATATATGAGTGCACTGAGTGCTTCCAGCGGACTGCCTCGAAGTTCTCCGTGATGACAGTGTTGAAAACTGCCGACTAGCCACTCGCTGCGCTATGTAGGCATTATTTTCGATTTCGATTAGGTAGACCATAACGTTCGTTGGCAAAGCGACTGCTTCTCGAATTGATCGCGCGTCTCTGAAGAAACTTTTTCAGTTGCTCATAAGGACTGATGAACGAACGTGGCACGTTTAATAACCACATAACTAATGTTTGTCCCTGATGCTCTGACTGCATCATACAGTGAGGAGGGCAGATGTTGGAAAGTTCCATTGGTATACTAAAAAAAAGCAGCAGGAAATCCTCCGCGGTTACTGCAGACAGTTGCTGAAGGCGTGAAATTAGGAATACGACTTCTGGTGCTATTTCAGCAAAGTTAGCTCGATCCTGCCGCCGAAGCCCACGGACTGCTGCACCACCTTTGTGAAGTCACGTGATATCTACTCGCTTAATGTCCTGTCGCTTGTCTAAACTGCACATATTGAGGTCGGTTCACTGACAAGTACATATCTGGGCACTAACGGACCTCTCACACATCTGGACAAGACCTACATTGCTTTGGGCTCAGGAAGAAGCAGAGAAACGTTCCAAAGCCGGCCAGGCCGCTTGCAAAGATTTAAAGGTATCGTTAAGGGCTTCTGCAGAGGGTACTTTGTTACGCATACCTCATAACCCACACTGACCAACGTGGCTGTGTTGCGTCCCTGCGTGTTCCCTTCTTCTATGTCCCGTTCGTCGCGCTGTTGTCGTGGAATATCGTCACCAACTCGCTAAGCAATTAACTTACTTACCTTGTCGACCTACTGATCTACTTACGCCAGAGCGAAAGCTTTGAAGTGCTTATTAAAAGGTAGGAAAACGAAAGGATGAATGTAGTTCCCCTTTTTGGTAGCTAACCAGTTTAGCGTGCAAATATTGTCGGAAGTTCCCAGACTGTATGAACTATTCAATCCTGTGTTTGCGTTTCGGTGTCTGTGCCAGCAGTCATGACACCAACACACTGCCCGCAACGAAAAGGCGCCCGATCGATGCGGCTCCGGCTGCGTGTGAAACGATGACCGCATCCACTGCAGACAGCTAACTCGCCTGGTTTATAGTCGCAGCAACGCCTGCAGCGCGTGACACAGCGGAGGTGGCCGCGCCCGTTGTGTCAACAGCAGGGAACCCATTCTGTCCCCAGCACTTCGCATACAGCTCGACGGGACACCAGGCGTCGGCCACCGCGCAAAGCAGCCTGCCGTCCCTCGAGCCGGTGTTTTGCACTGCAGCCGGCTTGTTTCCCCGGAGCCCACGACCGTGCAGAACGTGCTGCCGGTGCTGGGCGAGAGCTCCCATACAAAAGTGGCCTATAGACTGTCTATGGACTTCTTATATACTCTATTGCCTTCCTATATTTATTTATTTTCGTCTATTCATAGTCTATAGACTGTCTATAGACAAGTCTACGAAAAGTGTATGACCATAAATCTACAGATTGTCTATAGACTGTCTATAGGATTTGTATTGCCTATAAACAGTTCTATGGGGTTTGTCTATAGAGAATCTACGCCCTTTATAGACAGAAGTCTATAAAGAGTCTACAGACTGTCTAAAAAATTTTGTAAGGCCGGAAACACATTTATTTCTGTCCCTGTGAAAGGCTAAAGGGTCGCTCAGTTCCTGTCGGCCTATGTTAACGCACAAATTGCTCAACAAAGAACAACAATATATTATGCGAGCATTGATATGTGTTTTGGGCTGACATCTTAACCACCACATAACTTTAAAAGGTATAAACGGTCTGCCACCCGCAGCGGCAGAATGATTCAAGCCTTTCAGAAGCCATTAATAATTGAGATTGAAAATAAATTCTTCGTTTCATTTCGAACGGAGCACAACAATAGTTAATTTTTATACGCATATAGAATATTCCTTAGAAAATGCCTAAATATTTCGAAACTCTAATATTAAAATACAAATCTAAGGTGTTAATTGTGCAAGGAACACCGTGGGTAAATGCGTGACGCTCGAAATTGAAAAAAGAAAAGAAATCGGTAATCACTCACAAGTAGTGCTTCTGGTAACATATCTTTAAAAAAAAATGACGGGGAACTGCACCACGCCCGCCGTAAATTTGAATAAATTCTACTTTGTGGTTTTCCCAGTTGGCATATGAGAGCAAGGCTTTTTGCGGTATGAAGGATGCTAAATTCACCTAAAAAAATTTATTACTAGATATAGAACAGAGTCTGGGAGAAAGCTTCGAGATCGCAATGTTCACCGTTGCATGCAAATATTCAGACCCCTATACCCTGGCGCTTGGAAAGAAACACTTCAGCGAAGCCTTAAGCTTCCAACGCTCGCTAAATCAGAAGGCGAATGCTTCAAGCGATGTAGCGAATTTGCGGAACTGAAGCTTAGCACACATGCCGAGCGCAACATGTGAAGACAAGCGCGCACACGTGTGATGTATTGATCTGTTCTCGATATAACGTGCGTGGATGGAGAGGCCTCGTGTTTACTGTTGACGTGCCCTTGCTAACGAGGCACTTGCTTTAGGAGCGCTCAGAATGAGACACATGGATTTAATGACGTGGGCGTAATTTCATTCTGAAAAGAGACGGAGCGCTTTGCTCTTCGATGTGGATTTATGTATGCGGCAATGGTTGGCAGCATTTGCGTGCGTGCGTGCGTTTGTGCGTGCGGGGCATTATTTCAGCGATCGGTCAAATGTTTAGGGGAATCCCCTAAGGTGGAGTAGATTGCAATAATGGAAAGATAAGTCATTGGCATCCACGCAAGCGCAGCCATACGGCTACAAATCTGCTACGATAAGCTTGCCGTCCCGGTTAGCTCAATTTGTAGAACAACTGCTCCGGTGAGGCAGTGGTCCCGGATTCGAACCCCGCAACAGGACGAATTTTTCTTCAACCGCGACGTTTACCAGAAAGCTGTACAGCTTTCCTTTGTAGCCGTATGGCTGCGCTTGGGTCGGTGCCAATGAGTAATTACTCCCTTATTACATATTTCAGCGATTGTTCATTACCAGCGGGCCTCGCTATCAAGTCCTAAAATATGGACTAGTACAATGGCTTGTACTTGTTTTAGGGAAATCGGGCATTTTGCTTTTAGGCGCTCTGAAAGGCTTAGCATGAACGGCGGCAGAAATGTCACGGAAAGTAAAGAAAAAATTGGCAGTAGCTTAGCTCGGCTATGCCAGGATATACGTCGCGAAAGCTAATGCATAGCATAGCTAGCCTTGGTTAACCTTGATTGCAAATCCAGGTTAGTCTGGTTGTCTAGCTATGTTGTTGCGACACAACTGTAGATTCAGCACACGCGAGCTCTCCTTTTCAATTCTCCGACATGTTATCAGGCATGCGACGCAGCTGGCGAAGCGAGCGGAGGTAAGCTCAACGACGAGGAACGCGGTGTGACGGTATACCAAATGGCGGCGGCGAGCCGCGCGGTGTGACTTCATGCCAGATGGCACGGCGAGCGCGCAAAGCGCAGTAACAGTCTCACTTACCTCGGTGGACATCCGAACCGCGCCGTAAAGGAAGGGATAAAGGTGGGAGGGAAAGAAGAAAGAATATTAATTGGTTTTTTGGGGGAAGGAAACGGCGTAGTATCTGTCTCATATATCGTTGGACACCTGAACCACGCCGTAAAGGAGGGGATAAAGGAGGGAGTGAAAGAAGAAAGGAAGAAATAGGAGCCGTAGTGGAGGGCTCCGGAATGATTTCAACCACATGGGGATCTTTAACGTGCACTGACATCGCACAGCACACGGGCGCCTTAGCGTTTTTCCTCCATAAAAACGCAGCCGCCGCGGCCGGGTTCGAACCCGGGAACTCCGGATAAGTAGTCGAGCGCCATAACCACTGAGCCACCGCAGCGGGTCCGTTACAGTTTTGTTGAAGCGGGAATTTTTTTATTTCTGTTTGAAATCTTGCGCTGTATTCATTGCGATGAGAAACCAACTGGCTCATGAAGTGTTTGCAAAGCGGAGGCGGAAAGATGCTTCTCGAATGCATACGGATCAGTGAATGGTTTTCTTATGTTATAGAGCGAAAGATGAGACCAGTGCTGTAGACCACGAAATTTTAAACGCAACACTCCAGGAGCTTCCGTGTGATCTTTCTTCATGGACCAGCTAGCTCATGACGTATGTAGATACCACCCTTAAAATGACGAGGACAACGGTAGTAAGGAGATGAAATGTCAGGTTACGACCTTAAATTTACTGATGTCTAGACGGCGTGTAGCCAAGGAGAAATCGCAAGCTGGTTGGCAGGCCATTACCAGGAAAAAAAAAGAAGAGTTGTGGCAAGACAATTTAAACAAGCCGTCATGCCTTCTTCCACAGGCCATTCAGTTAATTCGTTTTTCCAGGGCGACTCAAGAGCCGAGGATCACAGGAACAGTCGGGCTGCCCCCGGCTGATGCCAGGGTGGTGGTTTTCTTCCTTCCACCGGAGCGGCGCCTTCCATCACGCAGGTCTGCCGCGCATGATGGGTGGTAAGTAAACTTTGAGAGTTGGAATATATAATGACGGTGGGAGGGGAAAGCGTTCGCAGCTCCTCTTCAGAAGAAGGCGTGCACCCTCCCGAGTATAACCACGGGGTTGTTAGGTGGGTTGCGGGCCACGGGGTCCCGAATTACGGGCCATTCTCGCGCTTCCGGAGATTCTAATTACACGTGCACACTCCGCTCATGACGTCACAAACTACGCCAGCGATTTGCTTAGTTTTAGCGCGAAACCACCCGCCTCGGAGGCGCCTGACGCATTCCGTATTGGATGAGCGAGAAAACGAGGGTTCGCCTTTTATTTAACTTTCGGTGGGAGCGAGTGGAAGAAAAAGAAAGTAGTTGCACTGAACTTACCTCCTTACCTTACTGCCTTACCTGAAGGAGGAAATATTGCAAAAATAAGTGCGGTGCTGGAACGCGGAAGCGCCGAGGTGAATAATAATTCGCCAAAGCGTGAGGTTTAGGTCTCTGCCGACCTCCTCTTCCTCCTCCGCGGCGCGGCCCGTTTTAATGGAACGTGACGACAGCGAGGCATTCCTTTTCTCTTCTTTGTCTTTGCGGAGGTTGGTACGAAAGGCCAGCTTAGGAGACGGCGGCTGGGCGGCAGTGCATGCTTCTTCCCTGACTGCCGATTCTCGGAATGTTTCTTGGGGAGGTGTATCTGCTGAACGCGTTGGGCGGGTCAAAAAAGGGAGCAACAGAACTAAAGAAGTAATGCAAAGAAAAAAAGTTGGGCTGAGGCTTAGCTAAAGTGTTAAGCCTGGATACCTCGAAGCGAAAAGTGTTTAGCAAGGCATGCCTCTCGTGATTCTGGCGTTTCAGCCGCTTGTCTAGCCTTTAACTTTTCATATCTTCGCTGCTTTTGAGCAAACTCCCACGCTACCACTTCCGGGTCTTCTTCTCCTCCTTCCATGGCGAAAGGTCAGACGACGGAGGCAGCGCGCGGCGGGGACGACGGCTGCGGCAGCAGCGGCCACCTGCGCTCCGCGTGACGTCACTCGGTTTCGTGCATGCGCAGCTGTGGCAAATATGTAGTGTGGCTCACGCGAAGCCCGGTGTTGACGAGCCTAGTGAATCTTTTTGCTTCAAAAGCGCCACTGCGGAGTGCAGGGAAAGACTGTAGCCGGAAGCGTCGATGTCTCTCGAATGCGAGGCGAATTACTGTTAGCTTCAACTTTCTTAGGGTTCACAACGCCAGTACCGTCGCGTTGCCTTTGAAAGCAAATGGGGAATAAAGCGAAAATCAGGTGCGTAAAAGTATTATATGTATTGACATGGGAATAGCTATCGTAAAACGATGTGTACGGGTTTGGAAATGGTTCCTTGTCCTTTAACATGCCGCTTTTATGTACAAAGCCTTGGTAACAGCCATTAGATAACCTGGGGGAACAGACGCGAGGTAATGACATCCTAGTTGAAATCAAGAAGAGATGAACATGAGCACAGCCTTGCATGCCAAGCAAAAATAACAGATGATCCTTTAAGGCAACAGAGTTGATTCTCTGTGGAGCAAACGGAGGGGCAGAGAATCGGCAGGGCGGATGACATTTTGACGTCTGCGCCAATAAACTGGCCGCAGCTGGAGCTGTACAGGGATAATTGTAGAGGTGTGCGAGAGGCTTTTGTATTGCAGTGGACGTAATAAGGCAGAATTCGACGATGGAATTCACGGCATTTTTAAGCGTAATGTGAGTGGGACAAAGGGTAAATAAATGTTCGAACAGAGTCCCATTTCTCCTCTCATCGGGGACTACCAGAAGAAAAATAACGGCATCTGAGCCAGCTTCTCACGCACGTGTTATTAGGCTTCTCAAACACATTATTCAACTGTTATCTGCTGCTGAAAAGTCAGCGTTGAACATAGCCTGTTTTTGCATACTTCTCTGACCACTGTTGCGCAATCCCTCCTCCCAATACGTTTTCATGCATTGTGCTTCAGAGCTGCCATCGACGCTCCCTAACAAACATTGCGGTGGGCAGTCTGCAGACTGTCCACAGGACTTTGTCAACAAAACCTATACATTTATAGATAAATCTGAAAGGCTAGTCTATAGATAATACAAATCTTATATACTGACTCTAGACAATTCATTAAGGCCTTTTAGCAGACTTTTGTCTATAGACAGTCGACACACTACCAGTAGGTAAAATGATATATATATATATATATATATATATATATATATATATATATATATATATATATATATATATATATATATATATATATATAGGAAAGGAATATAGTGTATGGGAAATTTTTAGAAAGTCCATTAGCCATTTCTAGAATAGCTATCGGTGACCGCCTTCGTTTCGATATCTGTCTTGGGAACGGTGTGGCACGCTTGAAAATTTTTTGTTGCCAAACAAGAGCCATCCTAGAAGACGACGCTGCCATAATTACAATTCCGCAGATGCAAGCACGCTTCTTATGGCGTATACCAATTCGTGATCCGAACCAGCGGTCCGAATCCGCGAATGAGGAAGATATGTCTAGAGTCTAGGGATCATGACGTTCCTATATGTTCAGAACGTCATTCAGAATTTCAGAACCAATCAGAACTCAGGATCTGAGTCGAAATGGCGCATCGAAACACTCTTCATTTTCGCGTATCAAGAAAACTTCCTCCAGTTCACCGATTGGAATACGCCATTAGATGTAGCAGTCAGTCTATATTGGTGGCTTCGCGTCGCTACAGTTGGTTCATTTCTAAGGGCGTGGGGTACACAGTACACTCGCTTAAGCTGCAGCCGGCATCACCTTTTCAAAGGACCGGCGCACAAAGTGGACAACTCGGAAGGATATATATTCGTATCACGGCTTCCACATTTGCCGTTGCGGGTTGTTAAGCCCTTTTGAGGGCCTCGTGAGCCCGGCCCGTAAAATGGCCCGCCGCTGCCTGCTTTCACAACTGGGCATGGATTTAGAGAAGCGCTGTACTTTAGGCCCTTCCGAAAAGCTCAGCATTACGTGAGAAAAAGTATTCTCTACTAGCCTTGAATGCACACAGAAGCGCGATTTTTCATTGCCGCCGCGGTAGCGGTCCCTATAGCCTGGCACTCGTGCTCCGTGCGTGAAAGATCGGGCGACGCAGTATGCGCTGCAGCTTCGATGTTGATGATGTGTGCAACCCTCAGCATGACGTGGCTCTGATGCATCTTCTACCTGAGTTATGCTAGTCATTAAGTGGGCTTGAACACCTTATTATCAACGCAATCTCACTTATGGGCAAAGGATGAACGCCCTCGGCTCCTTACGTTTTGACAAGCAGGGAATACAAAAGGCACGGAGGTTGGTTATAAATAGCATTTCCTTCTATACGTTTTTGACGATTCTCATTCAGGCAAGGTTACGGCACACCTTTCGTTTCTGCGTATGCGACTCGCTCCTTGGAGGACCGTGTGTGGCTAACCTTTTTGCTTTTTTTCTTAGTTTTCTCTGCCTTATTTTTTATATCAACATACGAATAAAAATTTTCTCTCTCTCTATTCTTCAGTTAGGCATTATTCCTGATCAGAAAGCGAAATCAGAAATTGGAGACAGTTCTACCGGATGTGACATGCGCCGTCGACATTTGCGCTAACATCGGCACGTTTCCACGCGTAGTCTCCTGCAGGGCGTGTCATACGCGAACGGAAAAACACGGCGTAAAAAGCGCAAGAGGGCCACAAAGACAAGAGGTCCTAAGGCATTGTGACACTTGTCGTCGTTGTGGGCCGCTGTCTCCTGTCATTACTGGGGCGTCGGGACACGCCAAAGCCTCCACTTACATTCCATTCCGATCCGTTTGTTTCCAGCGAAAGTGTGGGCGCCTGGCTTCGTAGAAAGGTGGCTAAAAAAAAGAGAGGGAAAGGAAGAAAAGGATAAACCTTCTCCGCACACAGAGTTTTGGCCAACGCTTTTAGCTCGCTCCTCTGTTTGACGTTCCCGAAGGGAGGGAACGAGCACTCAGGGAACGTCCTCACACGCACTCAGACTCGATGACACTTCGGGACACCCCCCACTTCCTCCCACTTCCCCCTCGTCCCATCTCAGCGGAGCTGTCCGGTGTTCCTCATTTTTGGCATTTATTGTGTTTAGCCACTCTGGTTTGCTTTTTTTTTTCTTGTTCAAACCTTTCCAATCTTCCAACATCAACAGAAATCTCTTTTTTTCTTGAGAGGGCTTTTCTCATTCGTCGTATGCTTCAGACATGTTCAGAGTGTGCAGTTTATCATCTGCTTGCTAGATTTTTTTTTGTCTTCGAAACCTAAAAACGCTGTCGCGGATCTCACACAGACCAGAAACAAGGCAGTAGCAAGGGATCAGTAGCTGCATAGAAAGTCATTTGCACTTAAGCATGCTGAGGAGCGGAAACGCGAAAGCCTTTCCCTGTCCTCTCTTTCTCGCTCCGTATTTATTTTTTTATTTTTGTTATTTTATTGCTATTTTTCTTTTATTTTAGTTGTTTTATTAAATTATTTTTCAATTTTGTATTCTTTTTGCTTCTTCTTTTCATTTGATTCTTTTGTTTTTAATTAATTTTATTTTTGTCATGTATTATTTTTATTAGTTTCATTTTTTATATTTCATTTCATTGCGTTTGATTGTCAGGTGGAGCGGACACATCTTGTACACGTTTCCTGCGGACAGGTCTTGCGGACACTCATGAGCCAAGAAAGGCTTTCGCCTCAATAACATGTGTTTAAAAGAGAGCTATACGCACAGGCAGAAATATGGAGCTACCAGAAAAGCCTGGGATGCTCCAGAGAGCCCAAGTTAAGGCTGTCGTCTCCTGCTGCAATGCAGCATTTGCTTCATGTTACTGACGAATCTTCATCCGCAATCGTGTTGCTTCTTACTATGGAATATTGAGAGAAACGAGTCCATATGTTCACGCCTTCGCTAATTTCTCTGCACTTTGTGTCCATGGACATAAAATGAAAATGCACTCGTGCCTTTCCATAATAAAAAGTAAGTTCATTGAGCTGTACTAATGTTGCTTTCTAAACGACAACGTGGTTAGCTACCTATGCTAGGCCGTATTCGGCACAGAATTACAGGCGGTAAATGCAGGGACGCTTATCCGTACAGTTGAGCTTTTCACAACGTCAGCCTTTATATGAAAGTTGTGCCGTCACCGCGTTTGTCTACACAAAACCTCCACAAATGAGTGCAGTAGCAGAATGGACGTGAGAATGATCGTCCGGGCTTATTTAAGCACCTAACGCGGTGACCGTTTAATATCGCGGTCGCGTGTTTGAACGTAACCCATAAACGGCTTCTGCCTCATAACCAGCTTGTAAATGTGATGTGAATTTCTCTTATACCTGAGATCAGCGCGGTGTTAGCTGCAGCTACACACAAGAAACATGCGTAAGCGGCCTCATCGCGCGCAATCGCTTAAGGCGCTGTCGGAAGGCCCCTCCGCATGGATCTGTACAACATGTCACGATCAGTTGCGCTGGTAAAAAGCTTGGCCACGTGAATGGGGTGAATGCACTGTACGGAGGGTCGACCGTGTGAATCCGTCAAACCATTCGCTAAACGGATGTTGTGGCGTTTGATAGTGAAACTTTATTTATTTACTGTCAGTACTCTCATGAAATATACGGCACTACAAATGTGTGGGGAGGCAGTACACTGGTTGTAGAGGGGATAACCCATACAGAAAAAAAATTGTAGGGGAGACTTAAGCTCCGAATTAAGGGTATCTCTCCGCATTAAAGGTATCTCTCCGCATTAAAGGTATGACCTGATGGCATTAATGGGTTGTTACCCATATGTGCGGAATCGGTGATTCTTTAATCTGCATTCAATAGATCGCTGGGAGCCCTCGTACTACTCCTGGTGCAGCGGTTAAGCGATGTGCCACTGTTCTGCAAAGGCAGGTGCTGCCACTGGTGGCATTGATGCGACCCAGGTTGCTCTTCCTGAGCAGCCTCTTGGGGTTGTTATGGTTATCTATATTCCGCATTTTCACTTCCTCTCGCACTGAATAGCACAGCGATTCGTCAATGGCGGGGCCGGACAGCCGGAAGACACGGCGCCAAAGAAAACATGTCCAAATGTTATGGTGGAAACGCAGTGAGCTGAGGGCCCAAAGGAGCCAAGAAGTGCACTACCACGCTGCATTGCCTTCTTTCCCGTTGTGCGAGGGTCATTTCTGGAGCATGCGGCCCCGTCTAGCGCGCACATCGCTCCGCACGTGCGGAACGATTGCCTTCCAGGACCGCTTTCAGCGGTTAAAAGGGAAGCGTCAAGCAGCCTCCGCATGTCTTCCATCCGGATGGGCGAATTTGGAGAGAATGGCCAGCCTTTCAGGGCAGCCGGCCTGCCCTTCGCGATTGCGATAGCCAAGCAAACTGGGCCTGAGGCGAAAGTAACATCTCGCAGCTGCGGTAAAGGAAGACAGCGAAAGGCTGACCCCGGACTTCGTTTCCCAATTAGCTTCCGAGGGAGACGAGGGACAAGACCTCGCACATACCGGATCCACGTCGCCGTGAGTCTGTCTAGGGAGAACCGAGAACTTGACAGAACAAAGCACACACAGCCAGAGGAATTGCCGTCGATCGCAACTGGAACAAGGTGTTCCCCAGACACTGGCTTGAAGCCCAGGACGTGCCTCGCAGTTGAAACAGGTTGCCGTCCAACCCTCCTCCTAACGAACTCGGCACCCGGCCGTCGACGCTCCCAACGTGCTTCTCCTCTGTCCTTTGTTTATTTTTCTTTCTATGCTTCTCTCCTTGATGCACTGCGTTCCTTCTCGGCTTTCTCGCGCTCTTCGTTGCCATTGTTTCTGCACTGCGCCGACAAAGTCTGTTGGTTCCCCACGCAGCACCGTCGAGGGTGGGAAGGCGTTACGTAACGACCACGCAGAGTCGCGTTACGCGTTCCTCGGAGAATACCTGCGTTCTATTTCTTCTGTTTCCATCCAGCTTTAATATTTTACGGTGGCTTGGACCGAGCCAGTTGGTTAGCCTCCTAGCAAGCAAAGCTAGGCCAAAGTCATTGGTCGGGAGCGACGTCATTGAGTCTGGAGGCGCGGCGGACCCGCTGTCACGACTGACGCAAAGTATCCACGTAACTTGAGTCGACCTTTCTGATAAAACTGCCGCCATAAAATGCAAATGTGTAAACACTGCCGAATTCCCTTCTTCCATGCACACATCGCGTTCGCTTTCACTCGCACAGCTGCCGCCCTGATCGTTCGATAACGTTCCATATGACCATCGCAGTAATACACGACGTTCTATGACCACTTCTATGGACGAGGGTGGCGCTGGTGCACATTCTCAAGTTGAGATTATACGCAGCACAAATGCACCGGAAAGTATAAGATTGGACAGCCGCCGCCATAGCTCCGTTGGTACAGCATCATACGCGACATACCTAGGTCCTGGGTTTGGATCCCACCGGTTTCATATGGTTGTTTTTCTTCTACTTTATAATCAGTTATCACTCAAATATAAATGACTGTAGCATTAATTTTTTATTCATCAACACGGTAAATTTAAAAAAAAGTCGCCTATGCTTTCCCGGGATTCGGTCGGTGGCTGGTGGCTCGATATAAGTTGCCCAACACGAGTAGGCAGCGTTTCAGACACTGAAAAGAAGTCCGCCAGTTCGAGTGCGCTTCTGCTAAGCCCTGGGCTTCGACAAGAGACGCACGTACTTGATAAAATTGAAAATTAATTTATGTGGAAAAGAAATGGCGCAGTATCTCTCTCACATATCGGCGGAAACCTGAACCGCGCCGTAAGGGAAGGGAGGAAAGAGGGAGTGAAAGAAGAAAAGAAAGAGGTGCCGTAGTGGAGGGCTCCGGAATAATTTCGACCGCATGGGGATCTTTAACGTGCACTGACATCGCATGCACAGCACACGGGCGTCTTAGTGTTTTTCCTCCATAAAAACGCAGCCGCCGCGGTCGGGTTCGAACCCGGGAACTCCGGATCAGTAGCCGAGCGCCCTAACCACTGAGCCATCGCGACGGGTAGTAACTTCATCTAATGTTGCCGTTTCGCCACGGTGCGTCGGCGACAGGGCGAACGCCTCACCCCGTCGGCGGTCTTCGGGTGGGCGTCTCGACGAGTGATTCGGTTTCTTTTCCTGGCCAGAGATGGGACCCGTTTCACGCCACCATGCGCGGAGCAGCAGGTGGCGTGGAGAAGACTACAAACCGACTCTTTCCCCAACCCGAATGTGTACTCGCACATATTTATTACAACCTCCAGCCCTAACTGCCGCTTCTGCGGTGCAAAAGCTACTTTAGACCACATAATCTGGGACTGTAAAGCACATCCCCCACCCCCAGATCTCATGGCTGCTCCCTCACCTGACGCGTGGCTTTCAGTAAAGGTCAGCGACGACCGAGGCACTCAAGTCAAGGCTGTCGAATGGGCCTGTGCGGTACGAGACCTACATGGTCTGGACCTCACTTACTGACCACGAATCTACAATTTCTTTCAATAAAGTTTTTACTCACGCGCCAGCCACGCTGGTGCCGTGCCAGCCGTTCCGGACAAGAGCGTCACGTCGAGACGTTCTCTTCGACAAGCGCAAGGCGCCCGGTTTGTAGCTGCCGCGCGTCGCTGTCTGCAAGGCGAATTTTTTTTTTTTTCGCGGAGAATGCAGTACATATGCCAGGACACGGAGCCTGAAAAGCTTCTGGCGACCAAATTCGTTTTTGTTTTGAATGCAGAAATGCATTCCATTGCTAGCACACTAGATTTTCGTCGCAGCAGCATCTTTGTGTCGCTTTGCACAGGTTACATAGATGCTGGCAGTCCAGGTGCAACCTCATGTGAATACTACTAAAAGCCAGCCATATTTTTTATAAGCGAACTGGGAATCTGCAAAAGCAGCTAAAAAAGAGGTTTGAGAATTTTTATAAAAGGAAAAATTTGCGATAGAAATAAAATCAGGGTCATGCAGTTTCGATGGAGACATTTGAAATGGCCACACAAAGCCAACGTGTTGTGAGGTCGCTAGCAGTAAGTCAGTTGTTTACGAGCACTGCAGCAGCGTGCCCTTAAATATTTAGGCGCAGTCGTGATAGCGCCAAAATCTGCGCTAGTCGATCGTCGCCACCGTCGACAAGGCTAGTCTCGTCATGTCTGCCGCGGTGCAAAGCCCAACCCACTTGAAGTGCACTCGTCGTGTCGTCACTGGACACGCCTCGCAGATCGCAACCGGTGACAAACAAGACGCCACTCGACGAACGAGCATCCTCACTCATCTTTTCTCTCACTCACTCTCTCACTGTCTCTCTCTCACTCTCTCACTCTCGCACTCACTCACTCGCTCATCTCACTCCTTTTCTAACAGACTATAAAACCGACTGAAGCGCAGGAAAAAAAAAAGAGCAAGCAGAGCAAGCCAGAATAAATGCTTCTATGGAAAGGAACAAGAGCAGCTGAACTAGGTGGTAGGGTAGATAGGACAGGTAGGTAGAGCGCGAGGAAGGGGGGGGGGGAGGGAGGAAGGCCTTTTCTCTACCCCTGAGCGCACACCTGTCACATTCTCTGTTGTAGCAAGCGGCTTTGCACTGCCGGCTGGCTGCTCCCCGAGCTGGGTCTAATCCTCGTCAGAGGCTCGCGTTGGTTGGTTGTGAAACTTTATTTCCAGCGGATATAGAGGAGCGACACGAAGTCGCCCCCCGCTTAAACGGCGGCCGCTATCCCTTGGGCAGCGGCGGCGTCTTCAGCCAGCTGGAGGAGTTTGATCTGTATCCCCGGGTCGGGGCTGAGCAATAGAGCCTCCCAATGAGCAGAGTCGGTAATGAAGTGACTCGCGGGTAGGGACTGCGGGCAGTTCCAGATCATATGATTTAGATCGGCTTTCGCATCACAATTTTTGCATTTGTTTGAGTACAGTCCTTCCGAATAGAAGCTACACAATTGGGGATTTGGATAGGTGTTAGTTTGAAGTTTACGCCAGGCTTTGGCCTGTTGCTTGGAGAGCGTTTTATCTGCTGGGCGGAATCTCAGTCTGGCAAGCCTGTAGTGCTGCAGGATTTCTCTGTAAGAAAACAACCTGTCCTTGCCAGAGTATAGGGCGGGTGGGCTGCACGACCCAGCTCGGCGGGACAGTTCTCGAGCTAGGTTATGAGCCGCCTCATTACCAGCAAGGGAAGCATGAGCAGGCGTCCAGATTAGGCGAATGCGCCGCGTGGGCTGATACTTTAGCAGAATCCGTGCTGCTTGTGGGGAGATTCTTCCAAACGTGTAGTTACGTATAGTCAATTTTGAGTCGCTGACAATGGTTTCTGCCGAGGATCCCACAATGGCTAGAGCGATGGCTGTTTCTTCTCCAACATGTGTGTGCTGAGCGCGTATAGTGCCCCCAGTTATGAGTGTACCACGTTCCGTGGTGACCACAGCTACCATCTTGTCAGCCGAAGAATCTGCCGCATCTACATATACCACAGAGGTATCATTAATAAAGCGTTCTCGACAAATCTCGTTTCCCCCGGGAGACACCTACGACAGATATGTGGACGCATGGGCGCTTCGGTCTGGATCTAAAGAGGCGCGGACTCTCGCACACATTGCAGGCTCTCGAAATTCCAAGCGCACTGTGAGGCATGACGCGATAAAAACCTGGGCGACAAGGCAAGGCAAGGCAAATGAGACAGGAGGCAGGTACAATAGCGTGAGACTTTAGAACTGTACATGCTCTAACTCCCGACCAAGCCGGGAGTAGTCCGCACAAGCGTGTATATCAGCTGATAAACGTTGGGCAGCAAATTTCTCCAGGTGTTCGTGGAACGTATTTAAATCCTTTACTCTCCTGTTCAGGAAAGCCGTTGCTATGCAGTCGCGAATTTTTGTGTTGGTTTAGAGCTTTCATATCAAACAATTTGGGACAAAAACATTTTTGAGCAGCAAACCGTTTATGACCGTAATTTTTTCATGAAATGTAATATTTCACTATAAGAATGAACATATGGGCATATCACCCGGCGTTAGTAATGCTTTTTTTCTTCTATTAACGTTTTTGCGATCGTTTAAAGCATTCCCCATTATTTTTTTATGCCAGTCTTTGCTGATCGATGTGATTGATGGAAACAGACTTAAGGAAATGTTTTGCTGGATATCAGAAGAATAGACCATTACCTTCGATATTTCCGTAACAGTATCTTACAATGTTTCAATTTTCAAAAATTTTGTCTAAGAATGTTGGACATGTCAGTGAGATATGATATGTGCTCCGCTCACATGAGGTATGTGGTCAAAAGAAAGAAATTGCTCCCAAGGGTGCCATCATGGCATCATGCAAAACCTTTGTTGCAATGTAATCAAGAAAATAGGAGCAGCGCATGTTTGCTTATTATTCTTATATATGTGCTTCCTTCTCAATAACATAAAATATTTTTTCGTCAGACTTTCTTCGCATTCGGCAGCACATAAAATCTTCCTTTCTGCGAAACCGGCTGTTCTGGCAACAGCAAGTATTCAGGCAAGCCCTAATGACGCAAAGTTAAAAGTTTGGTTAGGCTGTAAGCTTTTAAAAGAAATTTGAAGTAATTTTGTTATTTTTAATTGGGGTCATCATTTACGCGCTTTCGTTTTAAATTAGAATTTAGATATCAATTCCGAAAACAACAGCTTTCAAATTGTAGTCTGTTATCAAACCAAAGATAGATGTAGTGAAAAGTCGTCTACGTCGAAAATTTGTGATTTTTTGTGCCGATTTTACCGATGGTGCGCACTGACAGCTAATAAAAGCACATAACGTTCTTATAAAAATGTGCGTAATTACGTACTCGATGCGGCACTTTTCAGCACGTTTCAACACGTTTCAGTAAATTATCAGAATGTTTTCACGAAAAAAAACCCTAGACTATCGTTGTTGGCTATGTGGCATCGATTGCTTTCGAAAGCTGGAATACTAGAGTTTAAATGAAAAGCCAGGTATGAAAGCTCCCCCCGTCTATCATCCGCCGCGGTGGCTGAGTGGTTATGGCGCTCGGCTGCCGGCCCGAAACATGCGGGTTCGATCCCCGCCGCGGCGGTCGAATTTCGATGGAGGTGAAGTTCTATATAGGTCCGTGTACTGTGCGATGTCAGTGCACGTTAAAGAACCCCAGGTGGTCGAAATTTCCGGAGCCCTTCACTACGGTGTCCTTCATAGCCTTAGTTGCTTAGGGACGTTAAACACCATAAACCATAAACCTCCGTCTACCAGGTAAACAAAGCCTTCTAAAGCGGCTTTCATTGTTTGTTTTCGGCGTGCTGTCCTCACTCGCACCGCGTTTAGTGCGTTATCGGCGTGCTGCTTTCTCCCTGTATTGCGCTCTCATCTTCGCGCCCCTCCCTTTCGCCCAGCCACGCAAGGAACTAGAACTGCATTCGCGCCCATTCATTTTGCAACGCCTGCTGATTGCCACACGCGCGTGAGAAATGAAAGCTTTAAGGGGACGAGATAAGGTTGAATCACGAATAATATGTCCGTTCCAACAGAAAGAGAGCACGAGATGGTGGTAGCACCAATGGCGGGAGTGCATGGAGGGGAAAAGGTAGTGGGGAGAGTGCCGGAGCGGATCCCACACTGAGGACCACTGTAATTCATAGAATTCTCTCCCAGCTTCCGTTTATTTTCTTGTTTCGCTCGTTGAAAATCATTTCCGGACGCTATGACAGTCCGTACGCGGCTACGCAACAACGCTCGTAAAAGCGAAGAAAAAGATTGAAGAACGCAGAAAGCGTGAAATAAATACACAAGGCGGGACTTCGCAGCGACTCACCGTCGTCGCGACCCTTCTTGCGAGGGATCAAAAATTCATTTCACGCTATGGTCAAGACGCGAAAGACGAGGATTCAGTCCTCACCCTGCCGCAGCTTCCATCCCATATGACCCGCATGCGGCTCCATCTATATTTCAACACCGCGTGCGGGTCGGGTGTGGGCTGTACAGGCACTGTGCGAGATTTCTGGAAATGCTTCTTTCCCTCCCTGTGCATCCGTAGTCGCCAAGAAATCAGTTACTGCGGCCGCCTCACCTCACACTCTAAACAGAAAGAACTGAAACGGGAGTAAGCTGCCTTTTTATAAAATGGAGTGCGCAGAAGACAGTTTACTCTCTTTTTACTTTTGTGCAGGCGTATTGGTGTTCAGAGTGCACCTTCCTTCCCTTACATCCCTCCCTTCACCTGGAACGCTCGCCTTATCTCCCTTAGGTTGCAAGGGTTTTCGGCTAAGGGAGTCCAGTGTAGGAAAATTTGCAACCATTTTGTATAACGAGATGAAGTGGTCTTGAGCAACTTAGCGGTGCTGGGCAAACACCTCATTAATCTGAATAACAACTCTCACTATAGAGACAGTCCCAAGGCAGTGATCTCTAAATCAAGTGAAGAAATTTCATTTCATCTCGTAAGTCATGTTTAGAGGTACATTGAGCGTAACTTCCTTCAAATAATTGCCCTCAGTAAAAAGTGTTTCTTTGTCGCTTTTCCTTATATTGACAATTCTTTGGCAGCAACTGATTCGTGTCTCATCAAGAAAATTTGATTTACGTTAAAATCTTCCCGCCAGTCAATTCACAGTTATGACCTCCTTACCAGAAATGCCTTGCTATCGTGTGACGTGAATAGGGGTGTATTGTAGCCCCGTGGATCCGCCCACAAAAATAAGTATCGACGCACTCACTTTAATTGTGATATCGGCAGGTGGTGGTGACACCTGTATCTCGCTTTTGGTCTTTTTTTCTTGCTTTCATAATCTTCATTTTCAATTAGAGTGATCTCTGAGATTACAACACGAGGCCCTACCAATAGAGGACAACTTAAATTTGTCCCCTGTACCCCTTTAGTAAGTACGAAAGCAGTGTTAGATAACGAAAACACACAAAACAGCAAAACCTGAGCGCTTTCCCTCGGGTTACTTAGGCAAATTTCAAACTGGGAGTGCATCATTAGGGCGAAGACAGCTTTATCGGCAGTTCTGGTTGGACGTTATAATCGAAAATCGGTGCGAGCGAATGGGTTTCCTGACGCCATTTCGTCATAAACTATGACACTGCCGAAGGCATAGGCTGCTCCGAAATGCGATTACAAAATGAAGCCTTCGTTGCAAAAGCATTCTGTTCTATCTCACGGGGCGTGCGACCAATTGTCCTTGTGGCGTCTTTATTTCCTTTCTTTTATTTTCAGAGGAATTCGCGAAGAGTGCTCGGGTGAGGGGATTGGAGCACCGTACGGAGCATACTTTGCTCTCTGCCTCAGGCCTCGATATTTTGAGGACCCGCCAAATGCATTTGCCTCCTAGATACGCTGCCATTAACCGGACATTTTTACCAAGCTTCTTCAATCTTTTTTGGGTAGGCCATATTTTCGATTTCTCTTTTTGTCTAACATAGGCTACAAATGAAACAAAGAAGTTTTGGCGCTTGCGTAATGACGTTTGCGTATTTTGGATTAGCCAGCCAAGCAGAAAGAAACCCATTGTCCCCGAAAAAAAGATCAAATGAGGCTGCACACGCGCGACGTTCGAAAGCCGGGACGCGAAAGCGCACCACAAAACGCGCGGAAGTAGCATTCCTTTTGTGTTTCGTCTACGGACACCCCAGACACATTTTGGGAACTCAGAACAGCAGTGTTTTCTATCTTTTTATTCAGCCCTGCTTGCTGTATTCCGTGCAAATGGGCGCAGGGATATGCACCCACTCCTTCCGGCCCTCTATCATGGGGGTTCGTTGGACGCTCATCTTCTGTGCGGAAAGCATAGCTGTAATGGCCAGCGCAGAAAGGGCCATTCTGGTTTATGCTTTGCATTTAGCAACCACTCCATCACTGCGCCAGGAGCGGTACGAGGACTCCCAGGGATCTGTGAATGTTATGTAGAAACCGACCAATTCGAAGTACGTCTCTCTCGAGTGTAGCCATGGGCAGTTTTGTGCTATTGACGGACAGATGCATATTGAAGAAACCGCTACTATATAACGGCGTCGCAAGTCTTGGCTCAGCATTTTCTTATTATTATCCTTTGCTCTAAGGTCATAAGTGGACGCCTGCCGATGAGAGGCTTATCCGTCCACGTTAATAATAATAAGCATTCGTTTTTGGGGAAGGGAAATGGCGCAGTATCTGTCTCATATATCGTTTGACACCTGAACCGCTCCGTAAGAAAAAGGACAAAGGAGAAAGTTAAAGTAGAAAGGAAGGAAGAGGTGCCGTATTGGAGGGCTCCGGAATAATTTCGACCACCTGGGGATCTTTAACGTGCGCTGACATCGCACAGCACACGGGCGCCTTAGCGTTTTGCCTCCATAAAAACGTAGCCGCCGCGGCGGGTTCAAACCCGGGAACTCCGGATCAGCAGCCGAGCGCCCTAACCACTGAGCCACCGCGGCGGGTCCCGTCCAGGTTAGAGCAAGCTGCAAAACAGAGACGAAATAAATCAACGTTGTGACGATTTCATCGGGCAGATTAGACGCGTGTTTTGTGCTGAGAGGTTCAAAGAGATAAAGGCGGGCTAATTCAGCCTGATCCATAGCAATCTGTGTCGATCATGGAACGTGATTAGCGGAGGAAGACGTGAACAGCCATGCTCTTCGCTGCCTGCCCGGCTCCCACGGGAGGAGGGACCCTGCAGATGTGATCGCTCTTTGCTTCGTTCCAATAATGAACTATGCACCCGAGTCCGCGATATAGACAGCGCCCCGCAACGACTGAGAGCCTAACGAAGAAGTTCCGGGCACTCCTCACATGAATGACTCGAGCCGGAATCGAACGCAATGGGGTGTGGAGTGGAGTGAGCCCGGATTATCGAGCGTGTTAGCCACGAATGTACTGTTGGATCCATCCGGGTTAGAATGGCAGGATCCGTGCTGTTAGCCTAGATTAAAATACCGTTGAGAGCTAACTGCTTCATTGCGATGACTGACAAACTGAAACCAGCGAGGAAAGCAACAAGAAAACAGCACGCACAAGACAGGACGGACGTTGTCCACTAGTGCTAACACTCAGTCAGGCGATCATTCCTTATCCAGTCACACAGATAATGGAGAGAACCGTTGATATTCCTGTGGTGCCGCGTGCTTGGGATGCGAGAAATAAGTATCAACAAGAGGGCGGGGTTTTACACTTGCAAGAAATTCAATTAGCCGAAGATTTCTGTAGACTCGTTATGCCCAATCGCCTTTCCAAATATATTTACTTCAGCATATACATAATCTATACTATCTGTAGGCAAAAGCCACTTGGGATTTTATTAGACATTTTGTTTGTTTATATTCTATAGAATGTCCATAGAGGGAAGTTGATTAGGAGCCTTTCAGAATTTTCTCTATGTCTACAGACGGTTCATAGACGAAGGTTAAGTGTTTTATGCTATTATAAACTTCATAGAGGGAAGTAAATTGGGAATTTTAGGTTTCTGTAAATCATAATCTATGAATTGTCTCTAGACGCAAGTCGAAGGCAAATCACACGTTTGTCGATTTACAGCGCATGGATTCAAGTCAATTGGGACTCTGTCTTCTCTGTATTGATAGTCGATATTCTCAAGTTAACAGGTACTCTTCATTTCTGTCTCTTCGCAGTGTACAAAGTGCCTGTATAGATTAGTCTATGGGAATGTTTGCTTGCTTGTCTATTCGCAGTACACAGGTAGTCTATTGGTATCAGCAGAAGGGAAGATAGATTTCATCTTTTCGTAGTTTTTAAACGATCTTTGGTAGCTAGGTGGCCGAAATAAATATTTTGTTGCTCCATTCGTATTTTGAAGACAGTCTGCTGGGCGGTATATTTCTCTTTTCTATGGGTGTAGTCCGTAGACGCAACAATAGTCGAATGCAACTTGAGTACGACGCGAAAAATACCCCTGAAATGGCGGACATTCAGCCAATGGCGTCAACCGCTTGTCTTGATGTCGCGGATAATTCCATTTCACAGAAGTTTCTACCCGGCACCTCCCATATCGTGATAAGAAATTAACCGCGACAACATGACATACGGTCGACACCATTGGCTGGACGTCCTTTGAGAGAAATTTGCCGCTGCGTCCTTGAGTTGTATCCGATTATAGAAACAAAAATACACATTCATGTGAGAATTTCGTCGGCCATTCGTAATACACATCTAAACACTGATTAAACACAATTTGTAGTAAAAAAAAGCTCCCATGTTAGCCAGAGTGAACTTGACCAAGTGGGAGTTTGGGCTAGTTGGTTAGGCATGACGGAGGCGGGAGGGGGTGGAGGTTCTGTTAGTGCGAGAGGAACAAGGACATGAGAGGATGAGAGGGAGACAGGATATGATTGCTAGCTTGCAACTTAGTGCTCTTCCTGTGTCTCTCTCGTGTTCTTGGTTCTCTCTGGCTAAACCCTTCTCCAAATCAAGCCAGAGTGACTGGTTTGGTCACTCAGCTGGACGAGACGTACTGACAGGCGTCGACATATAGTTTTTTTTTTTGTAGCGCGAACAGCGTGGGTAACAAGTTTTAGAACTGTTTCTTTAGCGCTAAGAAGGCCAAGCGCAACATTTTGCCTCGCACATGTACATTTAGTATTTTTTAGAGTGTTGAAACGATAAGAAAGCTGATCATTCAGCCATGCGGTGAACAACTCTGCAGCGGATGACCACAGCTTTAGCTAGGGCCCTCACTACCTTGACTATTTCGGGAATTAAAAAGACAATTTTTTTTCTTCGAAGAGGATCACGCCCCGTGTTCCAGTGTTCTGTCTTAAGAACCTTAAGAAGGTTTCTTTTTGCTGCTCGATTACGTATATTGTACATACAAATCAAGAGTATTTGATGTTCTCAATTTATGCAACGAAAGGACGGCATTTCTGATGCCAGGGTATCGAAAACATTATTTAGTGAAACAAAAACGCTTTTTCTTAAAAGAATTCTCTCGAGACGAATCGATTTTTTTTCCATCATTATTACTTGAAGAGCTCTACTCAGAAACCTACGCAAAGTTCTACTAGCGATCCCAGCGAGGCAGTGACCGCTTGTTCAATTTCGCCCGCTCTGCGTTGACGGAGGTTTTCGGTGCCAGGCTTCCTCTGAGCAAGCTATTTAGTGAGTTGAATGTCTTCGTCGACTACTAGCTGGCTAATCGTGAAGACACATTTTCTGTCTTTTGTGTTCACATGTTTGAATGTTATTGTCAGTTTCTTTAACTGTCGGAAGGTAAAGGATCTGCTTGTGCCATGACAGGCCGAAATTTCTCTTGCTCTAACATTTCAACTAATTAGCTATCAGCTATTTCCGCACAACTACGGGACCTTGTGGGTAATGCAACAGACTGTCGCGGTTTAAAACATATTACGATAGGGACCAGTATCTTGTTCCTGCCTTCGCAGAAGCTACGATTCAGCGCATAATTGCTCCTCGGTATTACAGTAGGAATGCTTGGTTCCCTTGGCAATCGCAGTAACCGGCATGCTGTTCTCCCCTGTTTTCCCAGACAGCAAGCGAGGCTGTTCTCAACAATAGTGCAAACACTGCAGGGTCGACTTCTCTCGGTCCATTCGGTAGCGGAGCCCCCTGCGTGCGTTTCCAGGCGATTAGTCGAGCTGTCAAACGCGCGTGACCGATGGCCGCTGCGTCCCGCTGCGCCGCCCGACGAACCCCGCGGCGGTTTTTGGGAGGCTGTGCTGCTGTGCGCGCTAATGAATTCCCCGGGGGCCTCGGCAGGCGAGCGCGTGAGTTTTGAATAGAAATATCGGCGCATACTGCGTGCTGCCTACAAAGACATGCAGCGGCGTCACCTCACGAAGAGCGAGAACTGTGGGCCCAGTTTACGCACCTAATAATACAAGCGCATGGTATAGTGAGTCAGGAGAAAAGCTCGCGGTGCGTGGTGTTCAGCCGACGCGCGGCGTCCATCATGCGTGCCTGGGACGAGGGAGGCGGGGGGTGTTGGAGGGCTCGGAATTCGCTACGCCTGCGGCAGTCCACAAAGCGGAGCAGGCGGCCTTGCATGACTGCGCGGCACCTGGGAAGTGGCACTAGGCGACTGAATGGACACAGTTTCCAGACGTAGGCGTAGTCGTTTGCTGGGATCTCATGACTTACAGTTGACCTGTGTTTTTTGTTGCCGCAGCTCTTTCTCAGTCTTTATCTGTTTTAGCATCGTTCAGTGAGTTTTTATCTGTTTTAGCATCGTTGCATGCGAGCATGGCATGGTTCTTCGCTTCAGTATGAGGGGTCCTCGTCGATTCGTGCAGTCCACACAGTCTTGAGTAAAGAATAAGCAAGGAAACGCTACGAGGTTACGCTGCAGCGTCGGGAATGTGAAAAATAGCGGTGGGTGGCCCAACAAATCGGAATAAAAGCAGAAACCGAAGGGAATGCAGTTTTTGCGGTCGAGGATGACGTTGCGACGAGCTTCGCCGCTGGAATGTGATGCTTCTCAAATGCGCCTTGGCGAATCGTCACGGAATCGTCGTGCCGTCGGTAATAAGAATCCGCGTAACATAAGGCCATATTTTTTGCACCTAAACCGCCAAGGTTGATCTGGCACCGTCAGCTGCCGCGTAGGTTATGATACTGATTCACCCAATACATATGGAAAGAATAAAAAAAATTGAAGGGGACGCTTAAGCTCTCCCTTTAAGTGTATGCGCGATAGCGTTCATAGGTTAATGTCCATTAATGCAAAACTGGTCGTTCTCTACTTAACATTCGTAGATGAGTGGGAGTCCTCATACCAATTCCGGCGCAGTGATTGAACGCTTAAGCGGTGCGCCACTGCACTGATAGGTGGTGTTTCGAACCCAGTCGGCGATGGGGCTTGTGAGATCCACGTTGCTCTTGCCGAGCAATTCGTGAAGGGATAGCTCCCACACGCCTAATTTTTGCACATATATTTAATCAGGAAGCTCTGTATTTTGCACGTAGGCCTGTTGCCGTCATAGTCAGTTTCTTGTTATTCGTTGTTCTTTGATGCCGAGTCATTTTTCGTCCGGCGTCTATTACCTGTCCCATACAAATGGAGAGAGACAAATTCCACGAAACACCACGTGGCAGGTGGAGACGTCACACTGACGCCGACGATGCCGACGCCGCGAGACAATTTTCGTCTTCATGTCTCTCCTAATGCTCTCGGATTAAAAAAATGAAGTTTTTATCTTGGTTAAGTGTAGGTGTAAGCTTAATATGTGTCGCAGGGAAAGCGCATGCTAAGTTCTAAGACTGCTTGTAGCTAGCGGCGGCCGCGCCTTTGCATATATTAAAGGACCTTTGTCTCCTCAACTTGGCCTGTCTTAGACCGCTCTCATTGCTCTGGAAAAGCAGCCTAGGTCCCACAAGCCCCACCGATAACTCTGTTTGAAACACCTACCTGCCGGTGCAGTGGCGCATCGCTTAAACGCCGCGCTGCAGAGGCGGTACTGCTATGATGACTAGCCGCGATCAAACAAGGTGACAGAATTTGCACAGTAACATAGTCGGAATTGGAATTAGAAGAAGGCTCTCTTTTCCTCCGCATCACTCCAATTGATCATCTGTGTTTTTTAGCTCTATACCATTCTCACGCAAAAGTTCGGAAGTTCTCGGATAAGTTGGATTTTATGTTCGGTGGAAATTTCACACTTAGAAACCTCATGAGTGGTACACCCTCCCCAGCCAATCACCTCCACTCTTCACACAATCAAGTTACTGTGTTCACATGCTGAGCGCGGGTTCAAATCCCTTCCGCGGCTGCGCTTTCCGATGGAGGCAGAGTGTTTTAAAGACGTCCGTGTGCTGTGCGTTGTCAGCGTGCGTTAAGAAACCCCAGCTGGCCGAAATTTATCCGGTGCTTTTAGTACGGCGCGTTTTTCTTTCGCCCTTATTTCCGACCTCCTTTCGTTCCTTCGTTTAAGGTGTGCTTTAGGTGTCGACTCACTTGTAACCGTAAATCGAGTTTGTCTCCTAATGTTGCGCTGGAGGACGTGCGTGCGGTCATCCAGGAGTATCTCCGAAAGCAGCACCCCGACCCACGCATCGCAGGAGGTGAGCGCATCGACAGTATCACCGGCTTTCGCGCACTTACGCGGTCCCAACGTGTAATAATCCTCCGCGCGCACATTGGCTGCGTGTGGCCCGGGGAACGACGGGAGCGACACGGAATCGAGACGAGTGATGTGTGTGACGGATGCGGTGCAGTGGAAACACTAGAACACCTGCTCCTTCACTGTGCCGCGCTCGCCGATGCTCGTCGCGATATGATTGCGGCCTATAGGGCGCTGGGAATACTACCAGACTCCCTCAAGACGCTATTGTGGCCGCAGGGCAGTGCGCGCAATCGTGAGCGAACTTTGGTGAGCTTCTGTGCATTCCTCGAGCAGACGGGCTTGACGTCCCGTCTGTTCTCCGTCAGGTAGTTACACGCAGTGACCGAACGCTCCGCGATTTCTACCTTAAACGATTAACAACTGGACGCCCCACTCCAGTTGTAACCAACACAGTGATGTGCGCGTGTGTTTTAATTGCTCCATCATGAACTAATCACGCGAACAACCTGTTCACATTTCTTATTGTGTAAATAGTTTGTGTATATTACCTCTACCCCTATCCTCTCTTCCTGTCCCCTCACCTCTTTCATTTAATTTCCCCATTCTGCCTGCTATCCTTTATTTCCGCTGCCCCAGCTCAGGCGGATGCCGGCTACCAAAAATCGATGGCGGATGCCGGGGCTACCAAAAATCTTTTCCTTCCTTTTTATTAATAATTTCATAAACCCACTTACTACTCTCTTAATGTCATCGTAATGTGCGTTTTTCGTAACAGGAAATGTTAGGCTACAGAATTCGCTTTAATATTAATAATAATTGGTTTTTTGGGGAAAGGAAATGGCGCAGTATCTGTCTCATATATCGTTGGACACCTGAACCGCGCCGATAGGGAAGGGATAAGGGAGGGAGTGAAAGAAGAAAGGAAGAAGGAGGTGCCGTAGTGGAGGGCTCCGGAATAATTTCGACCACCTGGGGATCTTTAACGTGCACTGACATCGCACAGCACACGGGCGCCTTAGCGTTTTTCCTCCATAAAAACGCAATCGCCGCGGTCGGGTTCGAACCCGGGAACTCCGGATCAGTAGTCGAGCGCCCTAACCACTGAGCCACCGCGGCGGGCAAATCGCTTTGCTCTGTTGACAGAATAATGTCAGACTGTGAATTGTCTCAGCGAGCAGCAGATGTTCAAACTAGAAAGCAAGAGGAGAGTTAACTTTCATACCACACACCGGACTCGGGGTCGCCGCACTATAGTGGTAACATGGATGCTCAATGCAGTGCCCTGCTTCTACCGCTCGATTATTCGTCCTACTATTTAATTACTGAGTAAAATATGTTCCCTCAATACAGTCACAGGCTAACTTGGTGCTTACTTGCACTCATGTAAAGATTCGATGCAGCAGTAACGCAGGAAGAAAGCTTCGAGTCGCCGTTGTACCGATGCGCACTAATTTCGGTGTCTTTTCGCGACCCTGCGCCGTCGCCAAAAGCAGTAATTTAGCAGCTGCTTTCTGACTCTAGAAGCTACTCACAGCTCGTCACACCGGCGCATCATATTCGCCGGATGGACTCTTCACCGAAGCATCCATCGAGAAAAGAAATAGAAAAAGAAATGAAAATAGAAAAGAAACCAGCCGACAGAGCGTGTCGCATGGCGCTTGTAAACTTCCAGTAATCATGCTTGTGCGGCGTCGGGAAACCGCCGGCTATCTCGCTCTGTTCCCGAAGCAGCGGTCATCAAAGTTTATGGCACTCGAAGGACGCGTATATGGAAACGTCGATGCCCGGCACTCACGGGACATGTCGATCTACGACGTGGGCTACGCAGTGGCTATCGCCTGGCAGCTCATAGGCACACCCGCTCTCAATTCGGCGATATCTCGCACACGAACACACGGTGCCTGCAGACGCGTCTGGTAGGGAAGAAATGGAACGAATATACCCAACGCAATGCTCGTTTCGCCAGACAGGCTGCCATCTGGAGATAAAAATATAAATAAAATGGAAAAGTCTGGGCTCAGTGCGAGAAAAATAAATTCAAAGCTAAAGCATTACTGAAACCAAACTTGAGGAAACGCAGATAAAACTAAATGGCCAGCAGACCGGACCAGACTGAAGCATTCTCTTCAGAAATATCTTTATCTTCTTTGAGCTTTCGGTAAAGCTAGAGTAGGAGTACTGGCAAGGAAATTGAGTCTGGCGAAGGCCCGGGTTCCACGTTGTGGTGGGCACAGTTAATAAATGAGGGGACCTGCGGAGCGCCTTTGCTCATCGCAATGCGGATGCTGATTGTGAGAAAAAGCAGAGTTGTCCATTCTCGCGAGCCAGGCGTCAGCGGCAAATGCAGAAAAGAAAAAAAAGTTGAAATTGTATTTTAAGGAAAGGAAATGGCGCAGTATCTGTCTCACGTTTCTCGATGGGCACCTGAACCCCGCCGTAAGGGATGGCATAAAGGAGGGAGTGAAAGAAGAAAGGAAGAACGAGGTGCCCTAGTGGAGGGCTGTGCGGAATAATTTCGACCACCTGGGGATCTTTAACGTGCACTGACATCGCACAGCCAAAACGAGCACTGCTTGGTGGTGTCGGCGTCTATGCGAAGCGTCCACCTGCCAACCGTTTCCATCTCCCCTCTCCACTTGTGGGGTAGAAAAGGGAGACGCCTCGGACATAGAATGACTCAGCGGAAATAAGAATGAATATGTACGAATCTGTAAAAATGTACAAAAGAAGCGGTTACAAAAACAAATGGAGTAAAAATAGAATAGGAACAAGTTTAGAAAATAATTAGAATAGAATCGATATGTAAGTATAACCAAAACTTCGGAAGGTGTCTAAAAGAGAATGGAATTTAAATTGGAATAGAATCATAGCTAGAATAGATTGGCGAGTGGAAGAAAACTTATATGGTATTTCGTCCGCATCAGTAAAACTGATCACCCCTAAATTGTTTCTAAAGTGCGACTAGGAATATTTTCTTTTATATTGAAGAAGTGTGCCACACCACAAGACATACACAGGCACGAGAAATATGAAAGCCCTTAGTCTGAGCGCATGACCTGAATTTATTTTTACTTATACGTAGAACCTCCGTAACAGAAGGTCGGAGAAAGACAATTAGAAAAATAAAATAGCATTTAACTCGTCATTGTGGAGTAATTGTCGATTGCGTGCGAATATAAAGTTTTCGCGCTTCTTCAACCCGTGCTTCCCACGAGTTGAAGTGATGCAGCTGGAATGACAGGATTGGAGTTTCAATATATGGCCGGTCGCAAGTGGCTTATCCCGAAGCAATCACCTGGAGCCTCTCTGGCGACTTCGTTTCCTTGCTGACGATTCTATTAGAAGACGACAAGTGCCTTTTATCTCCATTGACAGTCATCCTCTTCGATCACTTTTCTTTCCAAGGGCGAATCATGGTAAAGGCGGGAAAAAGCACCTCAGGGCGAAATCCACTGCCTTCTTTCGTCGTGTCCCACACCGTACTCTTCAGAGCATTGTGCGCTGGTAAGGCAATCGGAGCTGGTTATCGTCCTTCCGGCGCGAAAGGAATCGGCTGATGTTGCCGAGACGAGATTGCCGTTCGCATCCAATTCTCGCGACGACGTAGCAACCGCTGGCACACAGAAGCAGTAAGAACGCGTGAAATTGGGTGGAGACTCTCTGCTGCCAGTCTCACAGTGCGGGCGCATCGCTTACAGTAGCAAGGGATACGATGACTCGTAATTGGGTGTTCTGCCAAGTGCAGTTATTGTTTTCAATTTGTTTTCTTTTCTGAAAGCAACAAAAGAAATCAATTCCAGCGCATTTTCCGGGCGCTGAGTTATTATTGTAATGCTCTGGCGGAAAAATGAACAAGCTTGGTGCGGAACCGTCTGCACCTTATTGCGGCCTCATTGCGATTGGTTTACTGAGACTGTAGCGAGGGAAAGCCCATAAATGTACTATCGCGCTCAATATGACTTGAAACACACGAGCGTGTGGCCGCAGCACTTTCCGGAAGCACGGTGGTGCCAACAAGCGGCGTGCTTGAAAGCAAAGTGGAAAGGATTCTGGTGTTCCGCCAGTCAGCTGCATCCCCCGCGCCGTCTGCTCTACACAATCCGAGATCAACTGCGACATGCACCTTGCATTGTAGCACAGTACATGCACCATGAGGCAGAAGACTTGTACCGCAAGGTAAGCCAGTGCTCTTTCAGGCTGCAAGCATAACTCAAAGTAAATTAAAGCGTCGGGGAAAAGACTGAAAAAAAAACTATGGAAACATGTTTTTAATGACGCCTTAATTAAACATCGCCGCGATCGTGCGTCTCCACGCGGCCGGAAGTCACTCGCTGAAATGCGCCAGCTGGCCGCGAAAAAGACTCGCATGCAGGTGACTCTCCTTTGTGTTGAGCGCGTCTGAGGCCCACTCGTTATTGAAAACTTTGCGGCGCTCACTTCCGTCATGTTGGGCTGTTTCTGCTCACGCATAGTGTTCTGACAGCGTTATGTCGAGACCAGCACTGAATGCAATAAAGTTTCATGAAAGGCTGAAGTACTCGGCCATTCTTTGTCGTACCTCCTTCTTGCGTCACGTGCATAGTGACGCGGAGGCGAAAGAGATGGTGAATGCCCTCTCGTGAAATCACTCGTGAAATCACAAAAATCACTCGTGAAATCATTGAAGCTCATGAAATCCATAAATTCAAAGATAAATGCGTAAGCGTTGCCTCAATAGCTTTGTCTGATAAAGAACTACGTTTCCTTGATGAGAATAGAAAAACGCGCGCAGCTGGTCTTGTGCCACTGTAGACCTGTGCTCAGGAATTGTCATTTTAGTCAATCTGTTTTGTGTATCTGTCTTTTCATTTCATATTGGTTGCCACTGTAATTAAGTAGTGAAAATCACCTCAGTAAACCGGTTGTAAGTTCAGCGCCGTGTCTGCGCACTTGGCACGTCCTTTGTCCCCTGCGCTGCTTAAAAACCATGTCACACCAACTTGCTCAAGCTTCTACAGTATCACTATGAGAGAATGTCAAAGGCTTCGCTGACCTTGTGCCTTCATGCCACGCCCTCTCTCGCATCACTGGCATATCTGCCGAATCAGCTGCGACTCGGAAATAGTTGGCCTGTATCTCGCCTGCGGATGGTGCTTTATGCAATTATAATAACAATACTCTAGACATCTCACACGAAACAATAAAACTAAAGAGGAGAATGGAGAATTTTGTCTTCTACAGTGACAGGCTGCATGACTGAACGCATATCACCCTTGAGTGACGCGCTTGCAGGAAAAAGCTAGTCAAATGAGAAGGAAATAAGTGTGAGGCGAGAGAACAGGTGGCGCCACATAATCCTTTCTGAATAGTTAAACGCAGATTATTAACAAAAGCAGTGTGGTCCTGTCACATTGGCTTGCGTGAGCGACGAGTTGTGGGCTTTTGTATTAAATCCGGGTGTGAAGGGTTTTTTACTTCTTACATCTTCTCGCCAGAATTTTACGTGAACCTAAGATATTCCTGACATGGAGTGCTCCCAAGCGCGTTTTCTGTTTTCTTTTTACTGTGATACTCTGATGCGCAATTGGTGCAGGGTGCCAGTCGACTTGCGGAAATTGTACTAAAACTTAAGAGCTCGCTCTGACTATATAGCAATGAATTACCAGCACATGAAATGTTCGTTAGCTGTTATAAGGCCCGCTGACCAGACACGCACTGAGGAAGTAGGAGAGCAAGTGACAGGCTCGAAGCTACTCGCTTTATTCGTGAGACAGTGGCAAAGTAATTGTAAAAATTACGAGCAGGAGCAGAGATAACTGGCGCATTGGGTGCATTTTCACAATAAACGCTCCAGAAAAGTCCGACTTGAATAGCTGTACAAACTAATCGCATGAAAATTATTTAACTCTTTAATTTGCTATATGCTTCTGACGAACATCGAAACGATCTAAAAAATAGAGGAAAAAGGAAGGGCAGATGAGACACTGGTGCTGAACTGTCAACTGAAGCTAATTGCTCTCACCTTCTCGTAAATATACAGAAAGCACGAACCACAACAAAGAGAATTGACACAGATAGCCAGACATGGGTAACGGTGATCAAGCAAAAAAACAGGACTGTCACTCAGCTCCTGATAAGAACCACATCTCTGTATCCAGAAGGGTTAAGAGGAGCGTATGGCTACGCGTCGTAGTCGTCGGCGTAACACACCTCCTGACAATCGTGGTAGGTAGTAGCAGAGCGAAACGTCACCTGGCAGCGCGAGAGCGGAGGGATGGACAATTCGAGGGTGGCTGGCAAGGGAAGATCATAAAGGATGACAAATAACGTAACACTCCGCCTGACACCAGCCACTACACAAATCACAAGGTCTCTTTTATAACAATCAAATAATAAAAAAGGAGTCTCACTTCAAGCACCATTATCTGTGGAAAAATAAGAAGTAGGCTCCAACTGCACATGTGGAGAAACATGTCTGCCTGAAATTTTAGAGCGATAGCTGTTACGCTCTCGTCCCTGGCTTTCTCGTCGCCTTCGGCGTAACCGGTGGGTGCGTTAATGTACGGTTTATGTAACGCGAACTTAACGTCACGTGACCTTATGCCACGGTCCACCTGGATCGCATAAGCCTACGGGTGCCTCTGTTTGGAACAGCCGCCTTCCAGTGCAGGGGCGCATCACTTGACCCCTACACCAGTGCGCCAGGAATATATCCCCAAAACTAAACGCCTAAATAGCTATCGGTGAACATCGCGTTACACAGTTGTAACCGTCCTGAGAGGTTTTTTTATTAGCATGTAGCAGAACTAAAATACGCGAAGAGCTGCTCTCAAATATCGCATTACCGACTATCGTAATCCTCTGCCAATTTTTTTTAGTTACAAACTTAACTGCGTTCACTCCACAGCAAAAGATTTTAAGCACTGAAATCTGAGAGTTCACGCCCGAATTTCCCGGGAGCTCTTCGCTCCCTCCATTACGAGTATCACCTCAGGCGGCATTTTTCTTACGTGCGCCGAAAATGCTTTCGACAGACACCTAGTAAGAGAATAGCAGCTTCCAAACAGTATTTCGAAAAACATGGTCACAGCAGTCTGAAAAAGTTCTGGAATGAGAAAATATGAAGGGCTTCAGAAGTCTCAAGGGAACGGTGGAAATCCGAGCAAAGTTTAGTATCGCGAAATGAAACCCGGTGTGTTCAACGCACCAGTTTTTTTTTTCTATCGAACAATTTTGCTCTCAACGGATGTGATGAGCTTTGCGATGGAGGACACACTATCATACCGAAATTGAAGTTGTCGGTGATGACAACCTTGAGCTTTCGTGGTTTGATAGCACAAAGCAGTGCCCCGAGTCACGGCCATGGTATTCTTTCGTTGCAGTGGAGGTATTTTTGGTAGTCAGCTAGGAAAACTGGATTTTTTTTTATTATTTTCTTCAATGCATTTCTCCCATGCCAAGTTATCTGCACGGTACGCAGTGAATTCAACAAAGTGCAGTAGGAACAGCTCTATAACTGAATGACACTGGTCTTGCCCGAAATCGTAACAGCTGTGAACGTAACGAGCTTTGAGACACACGAAATCGTCACTTGGCTAAGCCACCATGGCCAGTTTATTAGTGATGTCTCTGTACTCAGGCTAATTATTTGGCGTTTACGCATTATTTTCTTTATTTGATTGCTCGCTGGTGCCTTCCCAGAAAGTAAATAGGTTGTGAGAGGGTTAAAGAGGGAGCAATAGCTTAAAAAAAAAGCAATGGTCTAGAATTCAGGAAAATGAAAAAAGTACAACACAGTCCAACTGTAATACCACGCGGTTACTGCCAAGCAGTACCTCAAGATGCGACCATTTCAGTTCGCCATTGGAAATGTCCACACCACCCCTCCTGTTGCACAGCGTAGAAACCTGACTACATACCTAGTGGTATGTAGGTACCGACATACATAGTGAACCGTCTAGTGAGCACTGTCTCCTTGCACCTGACGACTACGTATTTGGACTGAAGAGCGCATTTTCCTGTGTTATACAGCAGTTCACACTTGTCCAAAAATCCGGCGAGCGAAGCGCATTCGCTCGCCGGGAAAACTAGGACCTGCTCACATCTGCTGACGCCCTGGCGAGGCGGAACCGCCGCGCCGCTGCTGTTTCTCGCTTTTCCAGACACTTCCCGGCCACCACGTCACAGCACACGACGTACACAGATATGGTTATAAAAGAGCATAAATCTATGCTGCCTGTGTACCATAACTGTATGCACGCTTACGTACATAAATGCAGGCACATTCCCATTTTTAGTTCAGCGTATATAAACAGCCCGGGTTCGAACCCGACCGCGGCGGCTGCGTTTTTACGGAGGAAAAACGCTAAGGCGCCCGTGTGCTGTGCGATGTCAGTGCACGTTAAAGATCCCCAGGTGGTCGAAATTATTCCGGAACCCTCCACTACGGCACCTCCTTCTTCCTTTCTTCTTTCACTCCCTCCCTTATCCCTTCCCTTACGGCGCGGTTCAGGTGTCCAACGATATATGAGACATACTGCGCCATTTCCTTTCCCCAAAAAACCAATTATTATTATTATTATTATTATTATTATTATTATTATTATTATTATTATTATTATTATTATTATTATTATTATTATTATTATTATTATTATTATTATTATTATTATTATTATTATTATTATTATATAAACAGACTCGCAACGAAACGCCCAGCCTAGTGGCGCCATCTGCTTGTCAGGACGGGAACTAGTACTGTCAACAAAACCGGCGCTCCTCTTAAGCCTAGTAGCGGCAGAATCATCACTCTAAATAAAAAAATAAAGCAAATTTATCAAAAAGAACGCCGCCATTTGACCCTGCCTTCGAGCCTGGCCTCAGTGCCGCAGAGAGCGTCGCCCCGTCTCGGTCCATAGCTAGACATGTTCCGGAAGAGGAAATCCATCATTGTGTCTCTGAGTGCATTGGCTCTTTAGAAAGCACTTGCAGTACGCAACGCAGAGAAATGCGGCGAGCCCTGTGTCAATTTTTTTTGTGTGTGTGAACGATGATTTGAATGTGGTGGTTTGAGGAAAAATAGCTTTTCCTAGTGGTGTCTCAGGCCAAGAAAGTAAAGTTGCTAATTATACAGCGAAGACAATAGTGCTTCCTTATGTGCACAAAACAGCGCATGAAATCTAGAATGTTTGGGAGTGTGATAGTGCCCCTGCTATTTGTTTCGTGCCCAAAAAAAGTAGCTCAGTGTGTGTCATGCAGTGAAAAAACGTGCTGCCTCACATGCACGGTCGCCAAGAAGCGACTACGCATTAAAACGCGTCAGATGGTCTATCTAGTAGTGCTGGTGGCGTGTACTTTTCTTGCTTTATCATTTGGCCGCTCATGCATTGGCCTTAGCCAGCAATTAATTAACCTGCGTCTTAGATGGCATGTATCGTGAGTAATATCCGGTGGTTGTGATCACATGATCATGCATTGTCGCGCCTGTAAATTCAGTTGTTGTTATGCTAAAATTTTCGTCATATTTAAGTACAAAAATGTACTCTCTAGAGAGACTATGGTAGCTTTTCATGTCGAAAACAATAAGAATACATGCATAAGTCAACCCTCTGTACCCTTTTGTTGAAAAGAATTTGCGTATCTTGATGCCGCATGAAGCTGACTGCGCTCACGCTATTTTCTTAGCTTTGTTACTTTTTTATGTTTTCTCTTGCTCTCTTTATTCTTGCAGCCTTTATACTGCGTGGTATTTCGAAAAAAAATTAAGCAGAGAGTAGCGCTGCTGTGCCACTGTCTTTCGGCCTCTGTATCTGTGCAGCGCTTCAAGAATCTTAGAATAAAACCTCAAAGTACCGAACGCGTCTCTGAACAGTGGGGAAATGCCAGCGGAAAAGGTAACTGTAGCAGCTTAATTTGAGATATCTGTACTGAGTAAAGAGACTGTCACTGCGCCAACTCCTCTTCGCAGCTGAGAATATCCAGCAAATTTTATCTCTATAAAAGAAACTGGTGCGCCAGGTACCCACCAGTGATGCAATGGGTACAAGCTTTTCCCTGGCCTGGTGCTCGGCTTATTTAGGTCTTTGACCCAACCTTGATTCGAAGAAAAATACCTTGTGGCTTGGCACTTTTTGGCCACAGATGCCCTTCAGCCATAAAAATCCATCATCACCATCTAGAGAAGAGACTAAAATATATACGGCTCTACCAATCTTCGAGAGCGGGTTAGTCGGGCTGGTAGAGAGACAATCGCCAACTCCCACCGAGTCGTTGCCCTTTTTTGTAGGGTTCGTCGCCTGCCTTGCAGCTGGCTGCGTCCACGCAGCCCGCTGCCCAACAACCCGAGCTTACGTTGGCGGGGGCTCGTGAATTGCGCCAACGCTTCTCGGCCCTCATCCTTTCACCACAAGTCGAGCGAACAGAAGTTGCCTGCGGCAATGCGTTGTGCGGGCTTTGCGCAGTGCGGCCTCCATCGGAATCCGCAATGTGTGGCGCGCGCAGAAGCGAACAAAGAGGAGACAGCGGCTGGTTCACCCCTAAATCGCCACTGAACCGAAAGCGCGTTTCGATGCGAGGAAGCGCATCAAGGCGGCTTTGGACCCACTCTAAATTCACCGGGGCCACCGGGTTTACTCTGGGACCGCGTGGGTAAAGCGCAAGGCCCCTAGTTCGAAATCAGGCTCTGTCTCGCTCAAGCAAAGTCGAACGGGCGTGACGAAATCGGACCGCGGGGTTTCTCCATTGGAAAGTCAAAGCAGTTTGGCCTGACCGTCCATTTGTACGTCCAGCTGCCTCCGATCCGGTCAGGTGAATAACTTTAGATGAGCGCAGCTCTCCGCTTTTTTTCAGTTTTAATTTTTTTTGGCTCCGCTGGATTCGCGCAGGTCAGATGGGTCTTTGCGAGCAGCTAGGCTAAATGATCGAGATATGTAAAGCGCGGAGTTTCTTGCGCATATGCATTTAGTATTACGCTGACCCGTGGCTTCAATCTGCCGAAGTCATTTTCCTCATAGGTCTAAGTATATGCAAACAGGTCCTGTCAAATTGCCATCAATTTAAAAATTTATGGCCACAAGGCATTCCTGGCAGATAGACTTCGTAATGCGAATTAAATACTGCAGAACAGCTTCTTTTTTTTAAGATTTTGTTCTGTTTTGCTTTGTGATTAATTTCATTCTCGATTAAAGGCCCAACCAACAACCGCACATATCAGTGTGCTATGCAAAGGCTATGCGGCGAGCTCCCAATAATACGAAACA
>NC_135505.1:150639519-150657019 GCF_052857255.1 Amblyomma americanum
CATTAACCCATTTTACGATTGCATGGGGCCGACGGCAGCCACCGCCTCTACCCGGCCCCTGCCGAGGGGCTGAGAAGGCTGAGGAGCGAACTCTGCGGCCGCTGCAGACAGGAACTCTTCTCTGTCCTGCCACAGTTAAACACTCTGATCCCAACATAGACGAGCGTCAATTGCCAGCACTGTGGAGAGATCTGCGAGGTCTTTCACATGGTGTGCGCATGTCCTGAGAATGCTCACCTTCCCCTTTCCCCTACCCCCACCCGAGAGGCACGGGAGATTGCCCTCCTCAACTGCTGCACGCTGGATTCCCAAATGGCTCTGGCAAAGCGGGCGCGAGACGGGGCCTCGTCGTGCGGTGTCCCGGACTAAGGATGCCGACCATGTAGCGGGGTCTTCTGACTCCCAAACTCTCTTTTTTGGAGCATTACAAAAGTTTTTCACCGGCACCACTGCATGCAAGGACGTTACGGGTATCCCGGCGCCGTCACATTGATGCAGGGCTGCTTATTGGTCCCCTGAGAAGGAGCAGCTGCATTCGGCACAAATCCGATGCCATAAAGAACGCGGAGCAGCATTCCGTATACGCGAAAACGTTTTATTGGCAACAACAGGTGGTAAAAGAATTCGTTTCAGCTTCTATCGTTAGGCACCGGCCACTGAGCTTGCAGTAAAGTATCCGGGCCAATTTTGGTTCGGCATGCAGAAAGACGCCTACATGCAACCAGCTCAGCCCACGCTGCCCGGCCCATTGCGGCGGCCATACGCGCTACGCTTGTTGAGTCCGATGGTGGATTCCACATGCTTCCCTACTCCTCCAACCAAAAAGCGTGTTTCAAAGGTCGATTCGGAGCCTCAGTGCACCGCCGATCACAGCGCCAGCGTGGCGGATTTCTTGGCGGATTCAGAGCGGTGCTGCCGAGCACCGAATGGAATATTCCGGCGTAACAAAGCAGGTTTCTTTCTTGTGTCTGACACTCAGATTACGCTCTAATGGCGCAAGATCAGTGAACGCGTGTTTTACGAGGTGTCCACCAGCCGTTCTGCATTGCAAGTGCGGCGGCCGAAGGAACCCGTTTGCCTTCGGCGGCAGTCGCAGCAGGGGGGGGGGGGGGGGGGGGGGGGGGATGAACCGCCGGCCTCGGCTTCGGCAGAAGACTGCGCTGGCGCCGTGCGGACACTCGTCGCTCGTTTAACAATGACGCATCGAGGCGCTATTTGAAACAAACCACGTGACGAGCGCTTCTTCGGGGGTTTACGGCGCACTTGCTCTCCTCGCGTTGCACATGAGCATACAAATTAGTTTTTGGGGACGGCCTTGTTTTTTTCATTCATGAGTTGCCCGATTATGCATGCACACCGTAATGAACGCGGGGCTGTGAATGAAGTGCGGACAAAGGTCAGAGGAGCCTGGCGGGCAGGTTACGAAGAAGAAGGTGAGCGACACGGTAGGGGATGAGCGGCGTTTGAGCGAGCGCATATATGCAGGCAGTCGCAGGCGCTGTTGCCCGCACGCGCGGCGAGCAAGGAACCGACGCGGCCGCTCCACTGGAAGACGGGCGTACGTACGACGCCGCTCGATCAGAGTCGTTGAGGCGACCGCTTCAAACCGAGAAGTGTCTGGCACCATCCATGGGTTCATTAGCCAATAAACGTGGACATATCAGAGGGAGATAAGTACTTTATTACTGCAACAGATGTCCGAGTCGTGTTTGGCCTGGAGCATATTCGGTGTGACTTGAGCGCCGTGACGTTGGTTCATATTACGGGTTGTGCTGGACGCCACTGGTATGCACCCAGACGGGGCAACAGAGCGGCTTGTCGTGCAGCAGGCGGAGCGGTCCTGCCACGCCATATTTGAGGGACGTGTGTCTGTGTGTGTGTGTGTGTGTTGGGGGTGGGGGGTGGGGGGGGCTGAAGAGGAAATAAGGCTGGCCTACTTCCAGTAGGTGCATTCGTTGCCGTAATGGTTGAACATGTCGATCGCCTGTCAAGGAGTGCGTCTGAGCGTGGCTAACGTAAGCGGCATCGCGTCGTGAGAGCGTGCGAATAGGCGTAATATAGTTGTTATATCACGATGATGCTAAACCACCTCCACAGCTTTGGTCTAGTGTTTTTAGACCAATCCGCCTCCTATGCGGGAGGCGCTGGGCTCGTAGTTGGGAGTGAATGACATATTGTACATATAAGAGTGGATCCCTTAACGACGAGACCAGCGCAGCGGTGGCCTGAAGTCATCCGGCTCGTAAGCGGGGTTTGCTGGCTTCGAAGGCGGGAGGTGCGTGTCTGCCGGTGGGTGCCCGGCGGTGGGCTTGCGCGGACGCTGAAAACGGCTCAGAATTGATGAACGGGATAAGAATAGCGCTGTGAAAATAGTAAAAGTAAAGTAAAATGGCGACGCCGGGCCCGATATCGCCGCCGAGGACGGTTCCGAAACATGAACTGCTTTCGGTGCATTGCCCACGGGCTGTCGTCCGTCACAGCTGGACGCCACGAGGCTTTGAAGAGAGGACGGCAACCGCCCTGCATGCGTCCAGCACACTGCTGCGGAGAGCCAGCTCGGCAGACTCGAGGCGAGTGCCAGTGGCCGCAGTGCAGACCCTTTCCTGTACGGCCCCGAAGGAAAGCGCCGGGAATCGGCCTGGTAACAACACCCGCGGTGCTGCCCAGAGGGCGAGCCCTTTTCTTCACAGTCTCAGCACGCGTGTCACCAGCGCTGAATAACGGCGTCTGCGTGCGGTTCCCTTGGTCGTTTATTTACTCTGCCCAAGCCGAAGAATGCGTTCGCCGGGGAGCTGCTGCGTGCGCCCCGCGGAGCGGTCGCAGCGGGCCCAGTCCGGCAGGGGGCCTCTCGAGCACACTCGCGGCTCCAAGCTGAGCGGAGGATGCTCGCGCGGGATCTCGCGGAGGAGGAGAACCTCTTCGAGAGTGGCGCCCTTCGGCGGGGGTGCAAGAGATCACGCGCGCTCCCAGTACTGATGGCTCCAATGGCTACACGCAAATAAATAGAATGAGAGAGAGAGCGAAACAAAAGGCGCCCATTTCTCCCGGGCACCCCTGCTGCACGTACTACGTGCTCGTCCAGTGCCGGTACCATTCGTCAGCCGCGGCTCTGCTGGTTTCCCCTCGCGCCGGTCGCTCTCGCACTGGCGGCGTCCCATCTCCACTGGCACGCACTGGCGTTGTACGCTGGCAGCGAACATCGCCGATGACACAGCGACGCCTGGCGCGTAGGAAACATTTTTGCCAGAGAACCCCGCCGTGAACCAGCTTCGTACTCTGCGTTCCCGCCGCAAAATGGAAAGCGGCTTTGTTCATTCGCCTTGGCGAAGAATGGCCTCCCGCACCAAACCCATGTTCGAAATTGTGTCGTCAGGTCTATCGCTTCGTCTTGGCCATGCTGCTATACTCTGGGCAAAACCGGACAGCTATAAGGGAACTGCTGAAACGCAAAAGTTCGCTTCACGATAGCAATCGTTAAACCGGACCATTTCTTACAATTTTTGTTCGTATTAAAAATAGATTCTATGGCCCTCTCTGGATGCGTTGATGCTTGTCCGGCAGCGAAAGGCGTATCTATTAGTGAGAAAACTGGATTCATAAACGTTACCGCCACTTGGATCGAACTTGTTACTTCTGCACCGAAGAGCACTCCGGGATCGCCGTCTTGAAGTAAATGCCCGTTTAGTTTAGCCTCCGCGATGCGCGCGGGAAAACTGCGTTCGACGAACCACACTTTCCTTGCGAAATCAGCGGGTGATGGCGACACCTGTATGTGCCATTTTTTATTGCTCTTTGCTGACTTACAAAAGCTCAGCTTTCAGTGAAAGCACAGTTTTTATCGTCGCTGTGCGGTAATTTATCGATACATGCCAACTTCAATTAATCCCTGTGCCTTATGGTGTGAGCATCCTCCTTGCTGCTGGAGGTCCGGGGTTCGGCCCCTTGTGCTGCCGGGTACCCACCAATGATTCAATGGGCACTAGCTCTCTCTTCGCGTGGTGCTCGGCTTCTCTGGGGTGAAATATTTCAGAAATAGATCTCTGATCCTATTTTGAATAAAGAAGAATATATAGTGCCATGGCGCTCTTTGTCCAAAGCTGCTCTTGCGCCATAAAAAAAGTGATCATCATCATCAAATTATCCTCGGTGTTCGTTTAATAGAGCACTGCTCGGTGTCTAGATGAACGCAATTCCAGCGGCGCAAATACGGGACTGGGCTCCGTGCACGTCGTATGCTATGTTGAGCTTTGACTCACTGAACATTCAGGAACAAATGAGCGTAATCAACGCACGGTGTGCATTCCAAGCATTACGTTCTACTCATAGTGGTACTCTGTTCTACGAGCCACAGAAATTTCCGTACTTTCGTGCCCGTCGACTGGGTATACCTTCGGGGGCTGCGTCTCACCGCAGGAAAACGTCTAGAAAGTTATCACAGCATACGCACCTTCGTCGGAAGATAAATTTCGTGGATGACAGATTCGCTTGGAGCAGCTTAGCACTGAATCAGGCGCTTCTGTTGTCGCGGATGAATTGAAAAAAAAAATGGAAGTTGATTTTACGGAAAGAAAATGACCCAGTAACTGTCTCACTTATCTCGGTGGACACCCGAACTGCGCCGTAAGGGAAGGGATGAATGAGGGAGTGAAAGAAGAAAGAGATGCCGTAGTGGAGGGCTCCGGAATAATTTCGACCACCGGGGGTCTTTAACGTGCACTGACATCGCACAGCACACGACCGCCTATTTGCGTTTCGCCTCCACCGAAACGCGGCTGCCGCGGTCGGGTTCGAACCCGGGTACTCCGGCTCAGTAGCCGAGCACTCTAAACACTGAGCCATCACGGCGGGTGCGAATGAATTCGAAACACGCTTTCTCGACCCACACCGCTTTTGTGATTGCAGCATAAGAAGTACCCGCCGCGGTGGCTCAGTGGTTAGGGCGCTCGACTACTGATGCGGTGTTCCCGGGTTCGAACCCGACCGCGGCGGCTGCGTTTTTATGGAGGAAAAACGCTAAGGCGCCCGTGTGCTGTGCGATGTCAGTGCACGTTAAAGATCCCCAGGTGGTGAAAATTATTCCGGAGCCCTCCACTACGGCACCTCATTCTTCCTTTCTTCTTTCACTCCCTCCTTTATCCCTTCCCTTACGGCGCGGTTCAGGTGTCCAAAGATATATGAGATAGATACTGCGCCACTTCCTTTCCCCAAAAACCAATTATTATTATTATTATTCCTGAGCGTTCGGCAGCTGCGCATAACAGCTTGCCAAGTCACGTTACATCCGAAGCGGCACACGTGACTGCTTACGTCAGGGAGCAGATGCATCATTGAGTATATATTCGCACAAACGGCTACAGTGTAATTGTTTTGAATACAGAGACGTTATCTCATTCGGCATCACCGCTTCATACTCGAGGTCATTAAGCGCGCGCCTCACAACGTTTCAAACACGGGGAGAGCCGCGCACCGAACGAAGAATAGCGCTAAACAGATAATGCGGGCAGCCTGAGCTGGCTACGTTGCTGCTGAGCAAGAACGGAGGGGAACCGCATTGGTGAGAGGAGAAAGCCAGCCAACGTTTCGCAAGAGCTAGAATAACGACCGCCACGCTTTGAGCGCAGCTCCTAATTCGCCCTCGTTTTAGAGCGAATTATGTTCTTTTTTTCTTGCGAAGCAACGGATTCGCCAGAGCATTTCGAAGAGCCCTCTCCTTCTCCGTGCCACTTACGTTTGTCTACCCCCCATCCTCCTCCCCCCTCCGCGCACTTACGCAAGTGGCAGCGTTAAGACGCACCTCCGCAGATTGCCCAGCACAACAACAGCGGCGGCGATGGCGGAGCTGAGTACCAGCCGGAGGGGAAGCGGCTCAGGCACTGTTAACCCAGAGAAGAAAGCGGCCCTCGACGAAGAGGAAGATACGTTGCGCGCCCAACAAACGCGCCAAGGAAAAAAAAAGAAAATAAAAGGGGGGCCATAAAAGTAAAAAAAAAAACGCAGCTTCGACTTTCTTCCATGCGTGCAGTGCACGCAGACACGCAAGCCGCGTCTGCACCGAGGCGAAGCAGCCGCCGCCTCCTTCTTGTGTTTTTACTTGGATCTCCCCCCTCCGGCGTGAGTAGCAGCAGAGGGGATGAGGCAGGCCTTGGTTGTTTCTTTGCGAGTAGTAGTACCTGTCCGCAGCCGCGGCGTGAGTCAGGAACCCGGCCCGCTGCAGGGCAGGCAATCTTCTTCTGCGGAGAAGCTATTATCAGCGCCATTAAATGGACCCCGACGTGCATAAAATAAGGCCTGTTTTGCCGAGCGTTCTTCCTCCCGAGGGGATTGTTGCCGAGGAGGGGGAGAGAAGGTGGAAAGTAGGAAAATGGTTCTCGAGGTCTCTCCGCCGGAGGAGGCTGAAAGTGCAAGTGCTGCCGGATGATGAGGAAAACGTCTCCTCGCGTCGATGCAGCACCGCTCGCGGGCACGACGCACCCTGCTGGCGACGGCCGCCGTCGACTTGGTGATTTCTGGCCCCGGATTCCGAGTCCCCTCAGTGAAGTCGTTACAATCTTGCCATCGCTTATTGAGGGGTGAGGGCGAGCACCCGTCCGGGTGGCTCGCGACACGGTCAGTCGCAGACTGCGCGCGCCTGACACGAGAGGCGTTTCTTGGTGCGCCGTTCGGGCAGTGGCGACTGACTGCTGGTCGCCGAAAAGAGGCGCCGGTCTCGAGTGACGGTAGCGGAGCAATGCGGGAAGGCCCGGTGAAGCGAGAGACGTGGATGGGACAAATGCGGACTTCCTTTCCCGATCAGGAACCAGAGAGCGACGATAACGCAGCTGGCCATTAGGCGGACCATCAAGCAGCAGACGACAGAGCACAGGACGACTGCGCACTCGTCTCTCGCGCCCTTACCCGCCTTTTCCGCTCCCGCAAACACGCGCACAACTAACCGCGCATCTTTCATTGTATTTCACTGTCGGAAAGACACGTGTCCTGTCTGCTGGTTACGTCGTCTCCAGGCGATAAAGCGCCCGTTTATGGAGGTTCGGATTCCACTAACCTACGCTGCTGGTGTCGGTGTGGCAACGCAGCTGCAGAGCCAGCTGTCGTCTTCTGGAACGTTTTTTTTTTTTTTTTGCACAAGGCTGTGTATAAACCTGCTAACAGTGCTCTGCGCTGGAGCCCTAAGGCTGTATCTGAATGGGCGTGGGGAACGAGCTCAAACTGGACGAAAGCTTCGGGTACAGAAGCTCACTAATTTTGAGCTGACCCGGACAGAAGCACAGCTCACCGAGGCTTATGTTTACGACGTCAGTTTGACAGTTATGGCTAGGGTTACAGGGACCAAGAAATGACTGCGATGGGCATACTGTAGTCCTACAGATCAGTAGAGGTGGTCTTCGCAAGCATTCGAGTAAAATTTGAAAGCTCTGCGTGGACCCTACAATTAAGAAACAATTTTTAAAATTCGCTGCTCGCAATAGCTTGCAACTGATTAGGGCGACACACGTCACCGCCGCGTCCCCTACCGGCTCGCCCAGACTGCCCACTGACCTCATCAGGATAGGGGACGCCGCGGTGACGTATGTCGCCCCAATCAGTTGCAAGCTATTGCGAGCAGTGAATTTTAAAAATTGTTTCTAAAGTATGGGGTCCACGCAGAGCTTTCAAATTTGACTCGAATACCCGCAAAGATCACCTCTACAGATATGTTGCACTAGGTGGATGGATGGAACAAACTTTAATGTCCAACGAATAAGATGATCTACCCACCCCCCGACACGCAGGTCAGGGGGCGGGTGCCGCCGCCTCAGATGCAGGCTGGGAGGTCTTGGGTCCCAGCAGCCTCTTCAGCCAGGTGGACGAGCACGAGCTGGAGCTCAGGGTCCGAGCTGCGCAGCAGGGTCTCCCGGGTGTCTCTACTGTCTACATTGTGCGTCCCCCGGGAGAGTACGGGCATGCCCATATTATGTGGCCGGGGGTCCCCCTCGTGCCACAAAGATTGCATTTATCGCTGCTGGCCTTGGTTTCGCCGTAACCGGGTGCCGATACGTATAATTATGTTTGCAGTCGCCTCCACGCGACTGCTTGTCTGTTGCCTAATTTCGGGTCTGGCGGGGGTCTACGCTCCAGTCTATAATGCTCCCCATATTTTAGCATGCTCTCTCCGCTCTCCCTCGGTCATCGAGGGGCCCCGTAGCGGTAGAGATCTCGAGCCAGCTCGTGGGCCGCCTCGTTGCCGGGGACGGCCTCGTGCGCCGGAATCCAAATTATTTGAATTTTCCTATCCAACTTTCTCTGGCCTAGAACATGCCCATCGAAATCATTTCAGGGTCCATTTAGGTTAGTTTTAAACCTAGGTTGGATGTTTAGTGTATGCGTTAAAAGTTCACCGCTAACACTTAGCAAGTAACTACGTAAGTTCATGACAGGGTATCGTTGTATTGGTTATGGTTAGGTTATTAGGTTTAACTTAGATCTTTGTTAAGTTTATGGTTAGGCGAGGTTTAGGTTTAGAGCCGTTAACAATTAACTGTTCTTAAAAGCACAGTACAAGTCCACCATGTTAATGTGCTCAGTGAAAATTGATTGTGTGGCCGTGTTGACATTGGTCCGGTAGCAGAGGACGCATTTATGAGCGAGGAAAATGGATTTAAAAATATTCTAGCCAGGCAATTCCAATTCCTGACGTGCCGAAAAGGACGGCTTGCCGCTGCTTTGAAGTGAAGGACGGCGCAGCGTATAGCGTTGTGATCCGCCCGAAAAATCGGTGTCGACGCATGCATTATACTTGAGGAATTGGGCCGATGAAATATCAAACTAAGCAAGACGAATCGATTATTCTTCGGGAACACTACTGGCGTTTTTTCTACGCGGAAAGCCTCTGCGTTGCTGAGAAAACCAATAACTTTAAAAGTCACGAAACTCTTCCACATTCAAAGGCCCTGTGAAAAATCAACTGCCCTTGAAGCCATTTCTATGACGTTTTTGCAAGCCGGCCAATCAGAGGCGCCACCTCCAAAGACCGGAAACCAAAAGTGAAAGCCAGCAGATCAGTGGTCTATTTGGATGGGGGCTCTCTGCTGCATATAGCTGCACATCGAGTGCATCCGCGTCGTCTCGTTGCAATGCGCGCGAACGGTAGAAATAGGCCACGCGGGTGCGAGAGAAACCACGTGAAGAGCCGCAGAGTGCAGAACAAACTGCTAATCGCGCTCATCCATGCATACATCGGCGACGATAACGTTATACAGCGTGTGGACTTTGGTGCGTCATGTGCTGACACGTAAGCTGCGAGGGATCCTCAGGCACAACATCTTAGTGAACGGCCATTTCTCATCAGACGACGCACTGAGCTGTCAATTATAGCGTGTCTATTGACTAACCACGCAGTAAGTATCTATGATCGCAGACAACTCTTGTGAATGACTCTGCTTTGGTCGCTGCGATTTCTGCGTTCGTGAGCTGCTTCCCGTGGGTTGTAAGCGGAAACGAATCAGGCATGCGTTCCGCCCAACTGTGTATTCTGTCGCAGCTGTCGGCAGGGGATGCATACTGGCGAACACGCATCGACTGGTTGAACATTTCCCCAGTGGGATACCCCACCTTGCGTGCCGGCGCCTTACGTACTGCGCACATGCATGATGATCGGCGCTGGGACACTTCAACGATGCTGCATGCATGTCGTAATTCTGAAACATATTTCGGCACATCTGAAAGCGTATTCGCTTTTACACTGCGCGGAAAACATGGAAGACCACGCGCTCGCATATAGCCTCACACACTGACGACGTGCCTGCATGCGCGTGTACTAAAATCAAAGAAACAAGCACTTTGCAGTTTCATCACGCCCGCAGCAAGAACAAAATAGCCATTTAGCGTGAATGCCGTTGAGAGCTTGCGGTCCTGAACTTGCTGCGAACTACGACTACACGCAGCCCGAGTGCACACAATGCGAGGCGAATTCGCTGCAGCGTTTGCGACTAACCTTTCTCTCCGTTTACTCTGTTTCAGTTACTGTACACCCTTCGCATTGTCGCCCATGCTACCCGGGCTGCTTCCTCGCATTTCGACGGTAACTGCCCATCGAGACTGTGAAACAGCGTTCCTCACGAATACGTCACTCGACGGCGGCATCGCCACGCGTACCTCGCTTTTACGAAATTTTCTGGCTTATAAAACGCGTTTTCGGTAAAAATGGCGTATTTGCTATCAATCTAACCTGATTCCTTTTAAACGAGTGTCCCCTTGAAACGTTTGTTCGGAGTCACGAAAGAAAGGGTGAACTTTGTGTCCCGTGAGTTTTTCCCCGGAATTCGCATCCACTTCCGGGAAATGAATAACTTTAGGATTCACTGCGGTACATCAGGTATGTCCGAGTGATAATGCGTTATTATATGAAGAATGCTGCCTCAGTGTTGACTACTGCTTGAATGCTTTTGCTGATAGTAGAGACACTGGAGTTGTGTAGGTCATCTTCTTTCTTAATTGATTGTTTAGGCGGTGCTAAAAAAAAACTTCGATTGCAAAGAAGGCCAATAACTTGTTTCAAAAACTCTTGTGTGCACTTTGGCACTAGAGAATGCGCCTCTTCTCGTTTTCGTATTTTTGCTAAACTGCAAAATATGGTGTGAAATATGGCACGCTGACGGCGACGGGTGACTCGCAGACTTCTTGTCTTGTGTAACCGGAGGCGGCGACTCAGATGTGTACTCTTTGCCGCGGGCTTTCGCTGACCGCGCGGAAAGCTTATCGCCGCATGGTGTGACTATAGGCTCTTCAGTACGTGGCCGCTCCGAGCTCGATGCCATTTCGCTGACGCCCAGTGGAATTCAGACGCGACCGGAATCATTGGCAGATGCAAGTATCGACTAAGCTGAATGCGGCCGGATGTGGACGAGAGTGCGTAGTCGCGCGTTGTAGACTTTTATGGGGAGTCACCGCAGCTGCTGCGCCGACGTGTTAAAGGGACACTGAGGGCGACTCCACGTAATGATCGCTCCCCGCTCCCAGTAAAAAAAAAAAAAAAAAATGATTCTCTGGCTCTTTCTGGCCACGCTGAAGTTCTGGACGCATTCGTCTCCGTAAGACATACTTCTGAAAACAACCGATTCATCGCAAACCGAGAGCTCTTTTGTTATCCTGTAAAACAAGCGAAAGTGCCACAGCGCGCTGTAAAATAAGCTCCCGAAAAGATCTTTGTGCATGAAGAGGAATTTCATGAACACAGAGCGCACAATTGCTTTCACGGATTGCGCAAATCTTTTAAACCAATTCTTTTTTACTTTTTGGCAGTACCAGGTTAGAGCCATAATTTCGGTTCATATTCATGTCTGGCTGTTGTGTATACATTAGGTATTGCGCACCACCGCGTTTCCTTCCCATTGAAATGAATTGAAAATTGTTTTTTGAGGAAAGGAAATGGCACAGAATCTGTCTCACTTATCTCGACGGACACCCGAACCGCGCCGTAAGGGAAGGGGTAAAGAAGGGAGTGAAAGAAGAAAGGAAGAAAGAGGTGCCGTAGTGGAGGGCTCTGGAATAATTTCGACCACCTGGAGATATTTAACGTGCTCTGACATCGCACAGCTCACAGGCGCCTTAGCGTTTTGCCTCCTTAAAAGCGCAGCCATTCTGAATAATAATAATAATAATAATAATAATAATAATAATAATAATAATAATAATAATAATAATAATAATAATAATAATAATAATAATAATTGGTTTTTGGGGAAAGAAATGGCGCAGTATCTGTCTCATACATCGTTGGACACCTGAACCGCGCCGTAAGGGAAGGGATAAAGGAGGGAGTGAAAGAAGAAAGGGAGAGGTACCGTAGTGGAGGGCTCCGGAATAATTTCGACCACCTGGGGATCTTTAACGTGCAACTGACATCGCACAGCACACGGGCGCCTTTGCGTTTCGCCTCCTTAAAAGCGCAGCCGCCGCGGTCGGTTTCGAACCCGGGAGCTCCGGATAATAATAATTGGTTTTGGGGGGAAAGGAAATGGCGCAGTATCTGTCTCATATATCGTTGGACACCTGAACCGCGCCGTAAGGGAAGGGATAAAGGAGGGAGTGAAAGAAGAAAGGAAGAAGAGGTGCAGTAGTGGAGGGCTCCGGAATAATTTCGACCACCTGGGGATCTTTAACGTGCATGCACTGACATCGCACAGCACACGGGCGCCTTAGCGTTTTTCCTCCATAAAAACGAACCCGCTATTGTGGCCGCAGGGCAGTGCGCGCATTTGTGAGCGAACTTTGGTGAGCCTCTGTGCATTCCTCGAACACACGGTCTTGACTTCACGTCTGTTCTCCGTCAGGTAGTTACACGCAGTGACCGAACGCTCCGCGAGTTCTACCTTGAACGATTAATAACTGGACGCCCCACTCCAGTTGTAACCAACACAGTGCTGTGCGCGTGTGTGATTTAATTCCTCTAAAATTAACTAATCACGCGCACAACCTGGACACATTTCTTATTGTGTAAATAGTTTGTACATATTACTTCTTCCCCTCTCCTCTATTCCTGTCCCCTCACCTCTTTCATTTCATTTCTCCATTCTGCCTGCTACCCATTATTTCCGCTGCCCCAGCTCAGGTGCTTCAGTATCGATGGCAGATGCCGGGGCTAGCAAAAATCTTTTCCTTCCTTTTTACTGTTATTTTTTTAATAAAACCACTACCACCACCACCAGCTCCGGATCAACAGTCGAGCGCCCTAACCACTGAGCCACCGCGGCAGGTCGGCTCACTTGTTTTGTTTGACTTTTAAGGAAAGGAAGTGGCACAGTAACCGTCTCGCATATCTCGGTGGACATATCTCGGTGGAGAAAGAGAAAACTGAAAATTGAATGTTGGATTCTGAGGAAAGGCGCGGCGCTGCCCAGCGCCGGAACACCTGTGGCTCTGTGCTACTAGTGGCGCATGCGCAGTGGTGACTAGGGAGGGAGAGAGAGCGAGAGAAACATCCGTGGCGAGGTGCGCGTTGTGACGTCATGTGCCTCCTCGGAGTACCGGTACGGCGAAATCGCAAGTTCGCGGCCAGTGAAGCTTTCGCTTTAACATTGAATTTGAAAGTATTCTCACTGTGGTCGGATACAACTCAAGAACGAAGCGGAAGATGGCCCGCAAATGTGGCACTGAAGCCAATGGCGTCGACCGTCGGCACGCACGCTCGATCGCAAGAAAGGCAATCAAGCGCCTGATGTACACCCGCTGCTTACGTCACGGCATGAAACCTATCCCCTAATCAACCTTCACTTCCATTTCTTCATTGTGAACAACGCCCCGTTGCGGGGCCGAAACGTATTTTATTTTAACAAGATCGATGGGCGTTCGATATACTTTCCCCTCCAGGGCCTCCTGTGAGGAGCATCGACAAGGTTGTCCCTTGGGCTAGTTGGTTGCTCATGACTAAAAACAAGGCGCACAAGAAGACGGGGACAAGCGAGAGAGAGCCAGGACAAAGCGCTACATATCAGTCGCCTCGTTCTTGAGCTGTATTCGACTGTACTCGATTCAAACTCGTCTAGCCCACATCGAGAAGGGTTGGTTGCCACCGTTGAATGAGCGAATGACGATGTATCAATAGCCTCCGGGATCCGGGACGCCATTTCTGTGTCGACCCACGCAGTTTACTTGCGAAATCGGCCCGTGATGGCGCGACCTGTATTCTATTTATGTCTTGTATTTCCTACCTTATAAAAGTTGCGTCTTCGACGAGAGTCGTCTCTTGGTCGTTATAAGGCCGTAGACTATCGATGCGTGCCAACTTCAATTTGTCCCCTTCGAAACCCTTCTACAGCTTAATCTGGCTGCCATGTAAGCATAATAATGCAGCCGGAGCGGTGGTGTGGAAATAGGAAACATACGTGTTGGATGGTGTATGCGCAGTAATTTTTTGACACGTCGATGTTTTCCCACTGGCTTTGTTTGGGCGCCAGGAGTTCAAAAGAGGTGCTACGCAGCGAGAGATAAATGAGCTGTTCAAGTCGTCAGGTAGGTGCCGCTGCCGAGAAGCCAAAGTTCCGTTAGGTTCACTGACGACAAAAAGACTGTCGCTGTCGCTCCACGCATGCGCGCTGCAGTTGCATGCGTCGCACTCAGTACCGTTGCTGCACAAAATTATCCGGTGAGTTGCTGCTGGGTAAGAGGACACGGTTTGAGGGGATGAGAGGACACGGTTGCTATTACTGGGACATTTAATGGTTTGTTCCGGCGTAGAATACGCGGACAGGGTGGTTGCGACGGTGCTCACAAGAGGGCGTGCATCCATTCTGTGACAGTGCATTAATCGTGCGGTCTGTGGCGAGCCACGCACACCGGAGTGCCACCGTGCGCGAGTCATGCATAGTGCACGTGGTGTCCAAGCGAGTGGCCTGCGGCTCAGAATGAAACCCATGGGGCTCTTCACCTTTGACAAAATGTGTGCAGTACATTCACGTCACGGCAAAGCACGTGGCTGAGCAGCTTTCCCGCCCTTTTGTCGCCGTTGGCGCGCTTTCTGTGGCCACTAATGGCGCAGTCGGGCTCGCCGCCGACAGCGCGACGCCACACGCGCCGTCCCGTCCCGCGCAGAGACGACGCATCGCTGGAACCGTGCCACGCATTCGAAGCACGGCTAAGGAAAGCGCTCTCGCAGAGTGTTTTGCTTCGACCGCCGCTCGAGTCTGCGCCTGCGTTTGTGGTCCTCGCTCAGCAGCGAACCAGGAAAGAACGTCCAACACGTTTCTCATCCTGTTTGCGTCTGCGTGTGTGCATCGGGCGGGAATGCGTACGCGAGGCCCCACCGCGCGCCCGCTTTCCAAGCATCGATGCGCGCAATCGATGCCACTGGTTAATTATAGGTCCGAATTGGATCCGTTTCGGTTCGGACTTGTTCACTCCGCAACTCCAGATTGCAAAAAAAAATGCATAAAATTCAGTAATTTAAAAAAAGTTATGAGAACATAAACTACAGCGGGGATCTGCTGCTGACTAATGTATCAAGAAAAATGACTGTGGCGAGAAGGCGTAAAAAAAGCGCAACGCTATAATAATAATAAAAATTAACTGTGACCGAAGCAAATGCGTGAAAGAATACACCGGCATGGTGACGACGCTAGTATTGCATACTCATAACGAGTTTTATGTTAGAAAACAAATATGCATGAAAAAAAATAAACAAAAATCATTAGATTCAAAGCGGCAGACACTTGGGCTTGTTGGCGCATGATATGAAGAAATATGTAGCGCACCCAAGACAATAAGCCATTGTTGGAAGTTAGTCCTGTGTGCGTCTGTCCGTCTCCAGTCTGTCCGTGTCTCAATTGGTAGCGCTACATATTTCTTCATAGCGTTAGGTTGCCCAACAGTATTCCTAGAATGAAAACAAGCGCACAACAATGGCGCATACAAAATTAATTACCATAGTAATACCTCCTTCAGCTTGTGATTAAATTCGTGATTCATGTAACTTCATCGTTCGCGGGGAGGCATTTCTTAACGATACAGGTGAGAAAAACGCCACCATTTGACCGGAATTACTCTGCTGCGTAACCGAGTGCCATTGCTTTTTAGTTATCATGAAGATGGTGAAGGAAGCGTTTTGCGCAAAGGTTTATATTGCGGCGTTCAAATACTACGCGCAGATTAAGCTTAAGCTGGTAACAACACTTCGGAGATAGTATGCTGATATCGCGTTATATTACAAGCTGCAGCCTTATACGGCCTCGGCATGATTACTGTGACCGCCATGGTTGGGAGCGAGGTAGCCATGAGCGAATGTTTGGTGCGTGGACTGTCCCACGGTGGTGTTCAAAGAGGAAGATGACTTCCCCAGAAAACGTGTTGAAGAGAGGAACGAGTATGATGCTGAAAATTCCGTCCAATGCGGAGACCTGCACCCAAGACAAGTTTGTTTGTGATCTCGCTCGCGTATCGCATTTTGAGCTGAGCGTACGGAGCAGTGCAAATGACAAGCGACGGTATGCGATGGGATGAAGTTTGCCCATGCAGTATTATGCTGGCAATAATTTTACTTCGCGCGGTATTAAATTGCGCAAATCTTGCTTTAATGGGATTCACTCATAGCATGAAGATTTATACCTACATCGGGTAACAATATTTTCAACTTCAGCTTATACTTGGCTGTTTAGGGGTTAATACCACACGAGTGCATACCGCATTATTCTCAGCGTAGCTAATGCAAATAGGAAGCTTGAGAGGCATTGGTAAGTCAGTGATGCAAACTAGAAATATGGTTTGGTTTGATTTTGTGGGTTGAACGTTCCGAAGCGACTCAGGCTACGAGGGACACCATAGTGGAGGGCTTCGGTTCATTTCGACCACCTGGGGTTCTTTAACGTGCACTGACATCGCACAGTGCATGAACCTCTAACGTTTCGTCTCCATCGAAATGCGACTGCCGCAGCCGGGATCGAACCCGCGTGTGTTTCGGGTCAGCAGCCAAGCACCATGCATAGCCACTGAGCCACCGCGGCAGGTTGCGAACTGGAGAGACAAGTGGGCCAAAAGATGCCCTCGCAGAACGCGCTGGCATTCGTTGCTGTTTGTGTAAAAGGAAAAGAAATATATTACGCACTTTTCAACCTCAATTGGGCTGAGTCGCGTTATCGTTTTGTAGACGGATTATGTACACGGGCAAGTCCATATATTCTAGAGATGAAAACTTCAAGATTCAGGCCATGCTGACTGAGGCTAAACTTTGTTTTGTTGACGGATTGAATTAAGTTTCTCATTTATTGTATTAAACATTGCCAAGATGGTTGCAGAGTGCCACAAATATTACACGTTGCATTTCCCACTGATGCCCAATGATTACCTATCGCGAAGAACGGGCCTTCCAAGGTCCGTTCCTCGCTCGCGCGCATCGATTCAGTGAGAATAGCAATGTGTGCATTGAATTCGAGGCCGATCCCTTCAGTTGGAGTGCCTGCTGATGCTCCATCGCTGTTTTCCATGTGGTTCAGTTTGCGGGTATTTGTTTTCCCCCCGTTGGGCAGCCTATCCGAGGAAACGCGTCGTAACTGTGCCCTCACATGGGTGGTTGTACCTGTGAACAACCTTACACAGAGCAAGACACTCGGCCGGAGGAAGAGCTGCGTCTTTCCGCCCCCACATTGGCTGGGCATTGTGGTGAACTGTGAGCAACGAGACAGAGTCCACGATGTCGCCTGCTCTCGTCTCAGGAAACCTTGACACTCGGGACAAACGCCGTGCAGAGCCTCATCTTTATTTTGCGCCTGGGGACGCTCAGGGAACACGGCGGGCCGGTCCGACGCAGAGAGGGCCGCTCGCAGCGAAATTTTCGCCCGAGGGCTGACAACAAGCGAGCGGCGGCGAGGGAGGTGGGGCGTTCGCTGAAGCCCGCAGTGCGTACCCCAGCACCGCCTGCGGGCAGAGATGTGGACGGCCGGCCCTCCCCGGATCAATTCACTGTAATTACAAAGGGGCGAGAAAAAAATGAAAGAGCAATTTTCGCGGGCAGCACCGGGGGAGAGGATCGGCAGCG